>NC_135203.1:5694098-5766598 GCF_050948175.1 Xylocopa sonorina | reverse complement strand
TTGAGGTTTAATCGTATTCCGTGGTCAATGGTGCCACTGGTAATCCTTTGCGTCGTCAGATTTGGCTATACCAACGTCAGTACGTACGCATCTACTTGCATAATGTCTCGTGCCTCGTCGAAACATAAGAGAAGCTATTCTAGAAACATTTATAAAACACAACTGTCTCATAAATTCGTCGATGCACATTAAAACGAGCACCGATTATAAAGTGCCTTGCTCAATCGATTCTCGATGTTCCCGGAGCAACAGGCTCCCTGTCGAATTCACCAATGGCGATCAAACTTAATAAATTCCTCCGCGACGATTCTCCGTTTTGCTCACCCGAGCAACATCCTCGCCAGTCCGTCATCAGATTAATCTTCGCTCGTCCGACGGCCTCGTACACCCGCGTGCACGGTGACGCGCATAAATTTCCCACATTGTAGCCGCGTATAATCGTCGCAAGGTACACACGGCGATACTTATCGACGCAAGAAGAGAAACAACGCGGGGCCATAAGCGCAGAGGCGACTTCCTCGGCTTTGTGTCCCGTGCCTAACAAGCCCCAAGGGATAATCCTGCATGTATCACCGGCACGTCGGGACCACGGTGGTATACCGTTCGACGCAGATGCGCACAAAGTGCTGTCCACCGGCGTGGACGTGGCCGCAAGTCAAACGGCTGGTCAGCAAGCCGTACGAAACGCAAACGTATCGCCACGAAATTGCCTTCCACGAATCGCCGGTCAAAGAAAACATCTGCAGCCCGAGATATCGAACGGGGCGAGCGTGTCCCACCCTCCCTCTTGGCGCTTGCTTGCGATTGGGGTTGTAAGTCATGACGGCTCGTGCCACGTGCCTCGCGCTGCCCTCCGCCTCGTGTCCGCCTGTTTATTAAACGGCCCAGTTCCTCGTCCGTCGTTTTTTTTCGGCGATCGTTGCGGTTATCCGCGAGGAGGAAGCGGACGATGATTCGCAGAGGAGAAGAAAACATCGCGAGGATCGTTTCCGGTTTTTTTACAGGTCCAAATGACATGTTCGACTCTCCTATTTCGTTTAAAATTGATAGAAACGTGGCTCCAGACGGGAACTAGGAATTGCCAGGTTGAAGCTAGCAGATGGAGAGTCCTATTCTATTTTGTGCAGCCACGCGTTTGATTGTTTGTTAAACTGGTTATGGTATCAGTGAACGATTACTCGCAGAGTTCGACGTCAGGGTTGTTAGTGGTTTTAAGTGGTAAAACGGCCCCAGAAAGGAACTACGAGTTAGCAGATGAAAGAGAGTGACTCCCTTTGCAGTCGTAATATTCCAAATTGCTACCACTTCGAATAGAAGAAACATAAACGACGAACGTCACGCGAGCCACGTACGGACCGCGAGCGAGTTAAACGAGAAAGAGATCGCATACCCCCGGTATCAATCCTCGAAACACAGCCAAAACGTTTACCTCCCCGGCACGGGGAACCTATAATTCAGAATGTACACCGAGTCGGCCGTAAGAATGCATTCACTCTTCGTCAGGACGGGCCGTGGACGCGTATAACTCGTCCCCGGGAACGAGTCGGCCGAAACTCGTCGTCGTTTTATCAACGACGCTTTTCGCAAACGGAAATACGCTTTGAATCCTCGTTACACGGCTGATGTATGCTGGAAGAGGGGCTGCCAAGTGCCGCGATACAGATGCATTATTCATGCGGCACCGAAAAGTATTTCGGCGAAACACGAAGCCGTCTCCCCGTCCCTTCAGTTTCGCGGGGACAACCGCGAGGTTATTCCGCCGCGGATAACTATCCCGCAGGACCCGGCGAGACTCGCGGCGGGCAGAGTACCGTTCGTGACGACCGGAACAGCCGGCCAGCCGGCCACTCACCCCTCCTGTTGTTGTCATCGTCGTCGTTTCGCGTTTTAAAGTCGGAGCTAGGGCCCTCTCACCCGGAACCTCCGTTTGACCGGCGCGGATTCGATCTCCAGCCGGTCGGCGAACGCACGGCGAACGTTTGCATTATTCATAACCAATTCCCGAATCCCGAACTCGAAATGAACCGGCGTCCAGGTCAGCTGCCTTCTCCCACCCTTGCTCTCTCTCTCTCTCTCTGGCCCTGGCTACCACCGCCCCTCGTTTCGAAATCTTCTTCCTTGTCCTCGTCTCATTTTTTCTGCAACCACGACGTTTCCGACGATTCCACCGTAAGATCATCCCAGTTTCCTCCAGTTCAGTCGCGTTCGACGGACCGCTCTTGCTTCCGTCGCTTTATTACATTAAAAACGAGAGTTAAGCGAACCGTTAAAAAGTGTACACGCGAATCCTGGGTAATTAAGGAATCGAGGGTTCGAATAATTCAATCGACGCGAGGTGTAGAAAGGAACCGTGGTTGTAAAGGCACCGGGATCACAGTTAGCTCGGGTATCCCCTGTGTCCTGAGAAGGAGCTGTCGACGGAGTCCATTTCGCGGCGCATAATACCGCCGTTCATGAAATTTACAAACCGGTCAAGCTCTCGTCGGGACGCGACTTAGTGCAATCGTTAGCCCGAATATCGCTGATAATGGCGGCCGGGTATCCGATTGAACGAGCCCGATAACGAACACTCGGGGCCGGGGACACGTATAAATCGGTGTAATATCGAGGGCAACAGTCGGGAAAAACGAATTACCAGCGGGTCGAAACCTGCTGATTTCCGCGAACCGATACCAGGTATCGCGTCCCACCGCCGTAACAGGATAAAAGAGTCTTCCCGAACATCGTCCGTGGCCGAGCTGGCGCAGTCAACTCGCGTCGATCTCCTCGTGTTCGTTATCTTCGTAATTTCGGAATTTCTGCGCCCTCCTCTCTCCTTCCCCGCCGTCGTTTTATTTCGTGCTTCCTTTTTCGCCTCGAATTACAAGCGAATCTTTTCCTTCCATCACGCCCACCTGCTACTTTAGCACGGCGAATATTCGATCGGTTAATGACACGAGAATTCCTTTATTCGAATTCCTCGGTTCTTAAAACGGTCGTGGATTCCATTGACTGACAGCTGTGGTTTTAGAATATTGATTCTTCGTTCGCGTGCATTATAGAAATATGAATTCTCTGCTTGAATTGTTCTGGTATTTTAGAATAGAATATCCATTTATACGTCGCTCCTGATATAACTAGCAGTCGATAATAATATAACTGAAATCAGGGCTTCCGTTAAACATAGAATTCCAAGATAGAAACAATAGATCGCGCTGTTTCTTCCAGCCATCCTTTTCTCTACCGACAAGTCAGTCATAATTGGATTTATCCTGAAATACGATCGCACTTCTATGACTCCACGAAACAGGTACGTGTGCTCGAAACACGCGAACTTGCGAACAGATTCACACATGGTACAAAAAATAATAATCGAATGCCCAAGACACAGGCGTCATATTAATTGACGCGACACTGCAAAGGGGCGCGTTGCCACTCGCACTGACGTTCAGCCGTCATCGTCGACGAGAAAACGAGGAGCCCAAGCACGCGCGAAGAGTAACCCACCGTCGAGTGAGTTGACCAGCTTCTGATAGCTAATACCGTTCGCCTCGCCGTCGACGAACGAACGGGTGGTGCTCGCGCAAAGACGCGGAGCACGTCGAGCGACGACGATCGTAAAGTAGATCGGATCTTTGATCTATATTCGGAGCGGGCCCGTCGTCCGTCGCGGATAGTTCGCCCCCCCGGAACCATCCAGCCTCTGCTTTCAGTGGCTACACCATCGTGGTCGCAAAAACGAATCGCTCGTAACGGCGCAATAATAACCCGTTTCGCGGTTCTTGCGCAACCACGCTCGATTTTTCCTATCCGAAGCAGTTGTTCGCGGAGAACGAAGAAAAAGGAGAGGAGGGTAAAAAAAAAAGAGAGAAAGAAGAGAGGAACGAGCGTAATGGAGGCATCGACCGCGACTCCGGCCGCGAAATGGTTCTCGTGGAAGTCCGTGACATTCCTGTCGGTTGTGTCCGAGGGATCGCGGGAACCGGGACTCCGTCACGGAACGTTCGCGATAATTGCTCGCCTCGAAAACCGTGGAAGGTTGGTACGAAAGGACGGTACCTATAGCGGTACGATCTGGCTGCGCTATTATTTTATGCCCGGCTATTCGCGGAAGCCGACGCGATTTCAATTAGCGGACTGGCCCGTTTTTGCCTGTTGTCTTTATAGATGATCGTCATTAGCTCGCGGAAGAAGCGGTATGGAGATGAAGCGTAAAGAGAGGAGCCGAGCTTCGAGCTGTTGGACTACATAGTCGATAACGAGTGGCAACGGTGTTAAATCGCAACTCTGGAGAGGCGTGTCGATAGCTGATCGATATGGGTTGTTGCACGAGAAATTTTCACGCGTTACCAAGTGCGATTAAACTATTAATTGTCACTGGCCTTGAACAGAAAATACAGTCGAATAATAATCGCGATCGATAGTTAAAAGAGAAAAGAACAGGCGCATCCGTTTCGCAAGCTCACCCATAAACGTGTACCAAAGTACACGCGTTAAGCGAACGTGTTCAAAGCAAGTTCGCGGAGAGAATAACAAGCACAGGATAGGATCGAGTCGGTTAATCAGGAGCATGGCGTCGCTACCACACAAATCTCTCATAATCTACCGCCATAATTCACCGCGATTTTTGAATTTCCCCGATCGTAATCGTCGAAACTTTCACCCGACCGATCTCCACGACTCCGGTCCGCCGCGGCCCCAGCGAATCGTGTCCCGGACAGGGTACCAACCGCTCCAACATCTAAACATCAGAGATACAATCCAGACAAAAGTGTTCGTCATGACCGCGCTCCCTATCCGGTAATCCTATCAAACGAACGTCCAGGAACGGGCCCCGTCTCTTCTTTAATAACATCCAACACGGCGTTTACGTCGAAGATCGTATCGTTTCCACCTCGAGCGAGATGCTGCGCGACACTGTTCGCCTAGGCGCGACCAGCCAAGAAGGATCTCTCGTGGAATTTTTCACCGCGATTCCCTTCGACCCAGCCGGTGATGTCGCTGATGCGACGATGGGGACGCGACGATCTCTGGCGTACACCTAGGAGGTCCCGTGGTAGCGTACGACCGGACAGGCCTAGTCGTTATCTCGTCGTACGGGGGCAAACAACAATCGCCACGGTGGAAACTCGACACGAGGACATCCACTAGTGCCAAGTCCCGGCCGAGGCCCAATTAATACGCGTCCATTGAGAGAGGGTCTTCGGGGCCCAGGGATGGCTCGCCTCTGTGTGCGTCACCTCGGCGCGCTTCCACGTTCTGGTCGCGGAAGAGGACGCGCTCGAGCCCGCGGCGCTCGCGCATGGACGAGATCGTGAAGGAGATGCGGCAAAGACAGGGGAGGGGACCAGGCGGCTGGGCCGTTCGAGGAGCCACCGGGGCCTGGCTCGTGAAAGGGGTTGCCCACGGAGCATAACCAAGTAGCCGCACGACAATAAGCAGGGAAACGTTTTATTAATTGCCAAGATCTGTCAGTGTCTCCGGCGGTCTGGCTGCCATATTAAATGCCCGCGCGAGGGACTACCGACCGAAACCGAGCGCGGCGGGCAGTGAGTTAGCCGGAGCGGCTGGGTCGTCAAAAGGCCACCTCGCCTAGGTATTACGTTTCCTCCGTGGTGCCTCCGTGGTTGCGCCCGTGGTATGGGCGCCACGCTGGACCAACTGGGGAGGAAGATGCGATCCTGAGATCTCGAACCGGTCCGCCGCGACTCGGACGGTCTACGACCACCTGTAGACACCGCGGACGGCTCCGTACTTTCGACTGTCTATCCCAGGGAATTTCTTGATTCCAAGTCTCGTGGTTAGGTGTTGCTGGTTTTATTCGTTCTTCTGGGTTTTTGGTCAATTACGTGGCGAAGAGAGAGAGCTTCGCGGTGGTGGAGCTCTGGAGTGGATCTGTTGTGCGATGAGGATATCGATTTTAGGGATGCGAGAAGCTTCACCATTGTCGAATATCTTTATATTACAGTTGTTTTCCAATGAAATAAGAACTTAGTGGCTTGTGTGAATTATTTTCTGGCGCGAAATTCTGGTCGACTAGTTGCCTGTTTAGGTGGTTATATTCATCAGGTGTCCGTAACCAGTCCTTCTCGTGCGGTTAGGCGTGTAGCGCCGGTGAAACTCGCAGAAGCGTGAGTACGTATCTCAAACAGCATGAGAAACGCACGAGATTAAGCCGTGAGTTATGGCATAACACGGTTCGAACATACAGAAGCAACCTACGTGTCGACTACTTTCTCATGAGATACGGGAATTCCTTCGAAATATGTATTCCACTGTTTCACAAACTGTATATGCAATTTTTAGCCGATGCGCGGACGTTTGAACAAACCGAGAACGTTCCGCGTGTAGAGCTCCGGACACGGTTTGATTTATATACCGCAACCAACTCATTTCACAGCTAATTCTATCAGTCTATTGGCCTTGCGATTAGCTAGTTTGTATAGGACGTCGGGAAACAGTTCTAATCGAAACAAATTAGAAAGGCAATATTAGCGGTGGAAAATTGGAGTTGATATTAGAGTTAGATCCTTCGTCCAGTCTCGAAACCGTACCTCTCTTCAACCTTGCCGCGAGACATAAAATCGCTAAGTAATAATTACACAGTTCGAGCAGAACGGGTAGTACCACGGGCCCCGTGGTTCCGTGTTACCTGTCGCGACCGATCGTTCTCAGGCGGATCTCCTCCTCTAGTCGCACGCCCTGCTCAGTCGGCTGCGGAAAACCGTCAAACCAGCGGGACAGGGCCGAAGGGAAAGAACGAAACGATTCGCCTGGCTGGTCATCGGGTCGAATTGACGAGGAAGCGTGTCCCTCGATGCACAGAGAGCCGCGTGACGTACGTTACGTTCGGGGTACACGATCGGCGGATCACGCGAAAATTCTCTCCCGTATTTACCGTAAGCCGCGCATAGTATATATCCACGCTAATTAGTATACTCGCGCAAGGCAATAACCCTCATAATCCGAGGTCGCGGCAGGTCGGCCGTAACTCAGCCAGGCTACGATTCGTATCGTTCCGTTCTCTCCTCTCCTCCATCGTCTTGCCTACCGTGACCAGTGACGTTTTAACGCGCTACGGCAGCGGAGCGCTAACGGGTCGTTGCGATTTTTGCGCCACCCGCCTGCTTGCTTGCCTACCGACGGCCATCTCTCTCGACGTGGTTCCTCGCCTTTTCCGACAATGAGGATCTCCTGGTCCGCGGATAAGCGTCGCGCTTACGTTCGGGAGTAGATTTCCGCATAGCCCTACCGAGTTTCTCGCGATGAATCACGTCGAGGACATTGCCGATCGCGCCTGCCACGGGCTAACGAGTCGAAACCGTGTACCCACCGATGACCACCGATCGGACGGCCTTTGAGACGCGTCGCGGAAGTCGATTGGCGGTGTCGCGACGCAGGGTGAAATGATCGGCGAGACGCGTTGGATACTGTTACCACTGGACGATCCTTGTTCGTTCGAGACGCACTTCCAGCTATTATTTATTAGCCACTTGGTACGCACGCAACGGAGGAACATTGGTATGCTCTTAATATAAAATGAAGTTACCACTTGCCGATTGTTTGGTCTCTCGAAGATTCCATCGAGAGTCTTATGAATGAAAGTGTGCCTCGAACGTAAGAATAGAAGTGACTTGTTCCTCTCAAACGAACCGCTCCCACATAAAAAATAGTATTCCCAAGACGTCACTGTTCCTTTCACGTCCACCGCAAGCCGCGCTCGCGCTCGCGATCTTCCATTAACAAACTCTTCCATCGTCGTCACGGTCGAATCGTTCGATGATTACATTGGAACGCGGTTTTCTATCCGGATCGTGAACTCGCGCGACTACCCGTCTGACTCAGCGTCACAGAGAGATTGACCTTACGCGATTTCCTGAGATGAATCACCCGTTAACCCGTCTCGTCCGTCCCCCGCATTTTTCGCTCACAGTTATCCCGACGACCCCGACATACCTCACCACGAGCGGTACCACGAGCGTCATCCTTGTCGTAGCTCGTAGCGACGACTCTCGTCGACTATATCCGTTCAGCGTCTATCCACCAAAATTTCTATCCGCTACATCGAAGGCGATCGTTAACGAGCGACGAAAAAGCTTCGTCGATTTGATTGACGTCGAGGCGGTTTCACGCGGCGCCGGACGGGGTCATCCTGTCCGATATCCGGCGTCGATACACACCCGCGTTCTGTCGCTCGTTTCCCCGACAATGCTCGTCGCGACCGTATCGCCGCGGCACCGGGCCGTGTTTGCCTTGTTAGGCAAACATTCTTCACGATTCCGGCCGCGTTAAAGGCCGACATCGATCACCTCTTGTGTTCGAGCCACGTTCTCATCCGCGGTGTACCTCGTGGCTATATACGCGGCCGGTTCATGCCTCTCCTTTCCTCTCCCTTTCTCTAGGCTTCGCCTGGTGTATCCAGCGGGACGTTCGTCTCCGTTCACCCTGGCTAGCTGGCCCGCGCGACGTCTCCCTCGTGCTCGCAGGCTCCCACGAGCGGTGCCGCGTTGAACCGCGTGTGCACCAGCCCGCGACACGACTGGACGGACGGATAGCCGGGCGGAACGTCTATAACGGAACCACGTTACCCGGCCTAGGTGCTGCGCTGTATACAGCCAACTAATGCGTTTACGATGTCTGGCTGACAGTACATCAAAGTTCGCCACGCACTCCTTTTCCTGCCTTTCGTCTGCCGCGTCCGTCTGTTTTCAACCCTTTGATCGGACCCTCCGCGAGCCTCGTGCAACCGGCTCCGTCGGATGGTCTGCTTTTTGCGTGGCGGGTTCGTCTGGACGCGAGCTGGCGTTGCGAGCTCGCGGGATGCTTCTCGCTGGGGTTGATCGATGGGGTCACGTTTGTTGATACGAAAATATTGTTCGCACGTCTCACTGTAAGAACGGTAGTTTCCGAGCAATTAACTTCAAAAGGGGTACCTCGAAACACGCGATAGGAAAATTTCATTAAAGGCCCCAGGCTAGCCGCGGAGTGTGCTCCACAGGGTTAATCGTCGGTTCTCACAGGCGTTCATAAATTTCCATGCCTTCGACAACGGCAATCTAATCCCACACCTCGAGGAGCCCGAGGATCATAGATCGCCGCGTATTAAGTCGTACTATTATTCACCCCGGCTACTTTTTTTCCACGATACTCATAAACGTCGTTGTCGTCTAAACGCCTTCCACGGGATCCTTTCTTCCCGCGTATTCCAGGCCCGCCCCCTTATACCCCGTGTACCCCCCTCGGACGTATCGATGCTGACTCGCTTGTCCGTAGATAGGCATCCATGTCGGAGGTCGTTGATCCATCCCTGGAAGATCGTTCTCTGCCGCGAGTAAGGCCTTTAGCTGCCACGCTGCGGGCATCTGCGCGCGGCGCGATTCACCGACGCGTACATACCGCTACGCCGCGGTGGACGTTCCCGAGGAAAGGGGTAAACAAAAAGGAAGAAAGAAAGAAGGAAAGGTGAAAAGAGAGAGGCGCGAGCCAGGAAATCTTCTTCCAAGCTAGGACACTGCCGGTGTTCGTCGAACGGTAATGATCGAGGATTGTCCACGGTTCGAATAGATAAAACTGGAAGGAGCAGGTACGCGTTCGTCGGCGAGGAAAATGGATGTTTCTCGGCGAAAGTACACGCGGACGGTGGAACGGGGAATTTGATGAATTAACGCTACCGCGGTGATGTACTACCGCGGAATTTTTAGTCTATATACGTAGCTTTTTCTCGCCGCGATGGTGATGCTGTTTTTTCCTCGGATTCGCTGCTTGATGTACGATGGAATACTGGTTTGAGTAACAGTACTCGCGCGGCGAACAATGATGACGCTAAGCGGTAATAAACCACGCGCAGTGTGGTGCGATGTTAAACGAACGAAATAGAAGTAATTCAGTTTTTCGAACAGACGAGAAATAAATGAAACGATTGAAGAACCTCTGGATAGGTTCGTACGTTATCACAGGTCCCTGGAAGATACGTAGCGGAGTGCATTCTCGCCGATCCTAGGACATTCGCATCGACGCAGATGGGATTGCGAAAAACGCGAGGAGCAGGACTAAGGGCAAGAGGAATCTCGTATGAGATAGACCACAGTGGACGGTCGAGAGTGCACGTGATACACACTCGAGGGCAAAGAGGAGATTCATGCAAACGACAGGTCAGCGGCACAGCGGCCAATCGGTCGACGGGCACGTCGTTACGCGTCTCCCCTTTCTGCCGTTTAAGGAGGAAAAAAGGGCTGCCGTGGCTCGGACGCGAGAACGTCTCGCGTGAATCGGAAGCGGTCGAAGATGCCCGTCCGCGAGGTAACGACGACTCGTAATTCCTTGCCTGGCGCACGGCGAACGGTAACCAACGCGGTGAGCGCGCGTTCATGAATTATTGAACGATCGTAGAAGAAACGGTGCGCGGATATTCTTTCGTACACGGTTAATAAAACGAGCGATACGCGGGAATGCCCGACACTTTTTGCCCGCCCGATAATTTCTGGTTGTAAACAGGCGTGCGTGATCGCGGCGATTAATAGATACGCCGCGGCGTTCGAATCGAGCAAAAGGCATGCCTATCCGCCGGGCATTAAAGTCTCCGCGAAAAAAGACGCCGCAACCGGCGAATACGGACTGCGTTAATTAAGAATCTATTGCCCGATAAAGTTTCTGTTATAATTGGACTTATTAAAATATCGTTTATCAACTGTTGTACGCGTACCTACTTCGATTCCGGCTGCGTTCCAGCCGGTTATTACCCGCATTGTACGCAGTCGTAATATATGAAACTACTCGCGTTATACGCGTTCCGCCGTAGGCATCCATCAATAGGAGATCTCGCCTCTCGCAGGGCCCTCGCCATTAATTTCTCACGTTTAACCCCGCTGCACTGTTCGAGGAACAAAAACCGGACGTTTAATAACTTTAATTTCGCGAGAGCGAACTCGAGGGCCCCTACGACGGTTCACCCTCGGAAATGTACAAGCCGATGGGGCATCGTGCGCCTCGAAACGGCCCGCGAAAGCGGCATGATCGATCGTGCACCAACGTTTCGAAATAGCATTCCGGATTACTTCGAACCGCGCCCGTGTTGCCAGCGAGCTAAGGGGTTGCGCACACCGTGCCGGGAATTCCGCGCGGGCGAAAAACATTCCCGCGCGGTCCCAGCGTTAGAATCTCGCCGCGGATCGAACCGAACCGTCGACTCGCGAAATTAAGTCCGGCGCGTCGACGGAATACCGGACGAAATACCGGAGCCACGGCGGTGCCAGCGGGAGGGCGAGCGTTCCTCCGGAGCAGGTGATCACGCCCACGCTCGTCGCGCACCTTCGCGCGTTCCTAAACAAGGGACGCTAGCCGCGGACGAGGCAGAAAAATGAACGTGCGTTAGAGGAGCGCGCGCGCGCGCTAATGCACCTGGGCTCCGTCCGTCGAGCACGATGTAGTCTCGCTCGAGGATGATTGAATTGAGACGGATCTTTCCGGCTGTATGTACCGTTGTCGGAGGAAATGGAGGATGAAGGGGTTTGATGTAACCGTATGAATGATACGCGGAAAGATTTATGGGCATAGTGGTTTATCGGACGACGTGGTTCATTTGAATGCGCTTCGAAGCGGTGCGCGGCTGTGTACGGGAGTACGGATAATTAAGGTTCGAGTGTGTTCATGGTTGGACGGCAGAGTGTGGTTGTAACGTCGAGGCGATGTTCAGAAGAAAACTCGTGTATGCAGTAATTTGGTACCCTTCTCTCGGGCTGTGGATTACTTACAGAGCAATTATTCTAACTTACATGCAGCCTCGAGAAGATTAGCGCAATCGAGGCGCGAAGGCATCTCACTTGCCCTTTCGTTGCGAACCGTCGGTTACATTTGTTCTGCGTTCAAATAAACACGAAACAGTCGCTTAATCGGTTTTCGCATCGACGTACTTGTACGCGTACCTATTCTCTTAATTACAGTATCAGAAATGTAAGTAGTACGAATTGAGATCGTGTCGCGAGGGAATATCTAGTTCGCCATTAACCAGCTGCAAGTCGTTACAAATCGTATCTCGAAAGGGCGCGCAAGAAACTCGACGGGAATCAATATGCATCCATAATTTCAGTTTATGAATGACCGCTCAATCGCGTCGGGCAAAAGAAATCGCGAGAGGGAGTTTCGCGCGTGAAACGCGCCGGCGAAGCGCGCGTCGCGAGCCGATCCTGCGAGCAAGCGATGCTCGATCGCGCGGCCGGAGTGTGTTACACGGTCAGATCGCCGCGGCAGAAAAACGAAAACGAGCCGGACGACGCATTAGCCGCGTCGTTTCTTCGCTGTCGCGTTAAAACGGCGCGCGGAGCTCGAACCGGTTTACAGCCGCCGCGCGATGACAACGATTTCACGGCCGTCGGTGAAAATTATGCGAGTGAAAAACTCGGTTGGGATCGTAAACGAGGATCGAGCCGTGGAAACGGCTACGATCGGCCGCGGATTCCAACGTAGCGGGGCGAAGATCGTCGACGACGCGACGTCTCGACAATTAATTAGCCCCCTCCGAGAGGGTACGCGAAGCCGCGTCGCGCGGTACCCCTTTTTCGCGGTTCGCGTCCAGGCAACCTCCAGCCAGCTAATTACTTGCACGGTGACAGTCGCCGATGCGATCGCTTTCTTAATTAATATTCGCGTCGTGCCGCGGTGCAGCCAGACGTCGTCCGTTTCGCGTAGCAAACTCGCACGCCTGGACACTTGCAAGGAGCCGATCGTTCGATGGCGTAATCGACGCGACTGAGATTCGCGGCCGGCATTCCAAGTGACACGAGTGTACCTGGACGCCTCGGTTTCCGCGCTCTGAATGGCGATTGCACTCGATGGGACAATTTGCGACGTGGGTGCGTTGATGTCAGGTGAATGGAAACTGGTCGATTCCTCGATCCCTTTCGCGTGTCTCGCTTAACCGAAGAATCGAGAATTTGTTGAACATTCTAGTTTCCAACGATTGCGTAGACGAGATGAAAAATTGTACGATGGAACGTATCCTTTCCCAAATTCAAGAGATTCTTTGGATCTGGAAGCAATCCAATCAGAGTCTTGCGTAACAGCGCTATCAGTGAGTATTATCGGTGCTCAAAGAGCTCTTGATCAGACGAAACACAATGACCAAACCGGTACACAGAAGAATTATCGTGGCACGCTAGCTGTGTTTCTGGCTGGAGGTAAAACTACTTTGTTCTTCTACGAGCGGAGACCAAGGTGCTCCTCCGATTCGATCTGATACAAGAGGAGCCGGAGGACCCCTTCTGCGCGAGTGACCAAGACGATGTCGAAGAGGTCCACGAGATAGGAGGCGGACAACGTGAACTAGCGGGAACGAGGAGAGAAGTAAGTCGCTGGCTGACGATTGGAATGTTTCTGGTTACGATACCGCGGGAAAAGAGCCGGGGCCACGTGTATTTATGAGCTGTGGTACCGAGCTATTATTGTGCCGATCGGCTTGAACTTTACCTGAACTCTCTGTCGATCAAAACTTCGATTTACGGTAGTACTCGATAATTGCATGCAAACGAGACCGAACGTGCACGCGTTTCGTGCAACGGACGAGGCAGCGTAAAACTGAGGATAAGAATGCGATCCACTTTCCGATCGATGTACCCTGTACTCTGATAAACTGACTTGTACGACGGAACGTGACAGACGAGGTTCGCGTGCGAGTTACCAAGGCCACGACTACCGAATAAACTTGCATTCTGAGGCGTGATTATCTTCGCGACGATATGAAATAACTTCTGTATCGAATCTACGTTGCACAGAAAGGAACACGAAGACGAAAGAAGCTCGCCACCGTCTATGCTCCGATCGAAGCGTAGGTAGCCACAGTCCCGTCCTTTCACTCAACATCAACCGCTCCGATAAAACTCACGATTGCTCCATTCCACGAAAATGGAAGCACGATATTACACAGACCGTGTCGTAACAACTTTAGTATACATCCGCGAACCGAGCGTCAAGGCAGCGTGGAAGAAGAACGGAAAGCCGCGAGAATTAAAAAGTGTGGTCTCTTATACCCGGGGAGAAAAAGCTGAAGAAAGAAGAGTCGGAGCCAGAGAGCGGCGTAACGTTCCTCTTCGTCGTGTCCGTGGTCGTTGTCGTCGTTTCTCGCGCAGGGAGGAACGGAGACATCAAAGAAGGCGACATATCCGTTCACACTCGGCACTCATATACGTTCCCCGATGTTCTGCAGCGTTCGCTGCTCGTGGACCGTGTCACCATCGGCCCCTCCTCTTCGCCTCCCTTACCCTCTGCGCGCGTACACATGTATACACAGCCACGAACATACCCCCTCGTAGCGTTCGAGAAACAGTCGAGGATATGGGTAGCCTGGGTCGGCTGCGGGTCCGCGAATAACACGTGACGACCATAATGCGGCTGAAGGCGTCTTAATAAAATGAACTTGTCATTCGAAAACAGCTAACCAGCCTTCGGTCCAAAACCACCTCTGACTCGCCGCCAGGCTCGAGCGCTTCCACCGCCGCGCTTCCACCCTCTCCACGGCCCTCTTTCGTTTCGTCCTCGGCTCCCTTTCTGGTACCCTACTCAAAGTAACCCAACTCGTCCCGGCTTCCTCCGCCACGAGGCTTTATTTATACCTCGTTAAATTAGCGCTGATCGGCGAGCCGTGGCGCGGTCACGAGGACCTGGCCTCCCCCTCGTCCTCCCTCCGTCCAGGGACCCGTTGATCCGCTTCCATTTCGATATAATTCGAGACACCTCGTCGCGTTCCACGCGTCCCGGCCTGTCAGCGGCCGCGTCGCCTGGTTCTGGCGGTCGTTCGTGGGCGATCGAGAGCGAGGAACCCAGCGTGACAGTTGTTGCGATGCCGATGGCGGATCGCGAAGCGTTGACCTCGCACGAACGGGGCCTACCATCGATGGAATCCGTGCAACCAGGAGTAGATTTCGCCGCGCGGTTGCACCACCGCGCATTCAAATATCTGCCAGGGGTGGTCGAACGTTCTCTGCATCTAAAAGGGACGCGGACTCTCGCGCAGCCACGAAATTTTCGCGGATGCGATAAATTACGCGCGACCGTCCGACGCGGTAGGGGTGGCGCGGTCGGGTGGGCAGAAAGAGCGATGGGTACAGCGCGATGGCCTCGGCGAAAGGGCAGCCACCCACAAAAGGGCAGCGGAGCACTTGAAATGAAAGGGCGAATGGATGTGCCTAGGCAAGTGCAAGAGACACGTAAAGGCATTCATCTCATTCAAGGTAGCCTTAAGTTTCTGATCAGATAACGAATGTACACTCCTCTCTCCTTGGCTGGCATCGCGGCCGACGCGTCGCCGTCGTCTTCCCTCCCTCCCGATCCCACCCCTCTCGCCACGCCGTCCTCGTTCCATCTTCCTCGCTCCGACGCGAGAAAAAAACCCCTTTGCCTCCCTGATTCCGTGCCCCGTGGTGTCTTTCTCCTGTCCGTCTCACGGCATCGACTCGTTCTCGTCTTTTTCTTGTCCCCGACGGTGTCTGGCTCGCGCGTCTCCTCCTCCATCTTCCTCTCTCTCGACGGATCCTCCTGTCCGGGCGTAGGGTACACGCGAGGAGAGGCGAAGAGCTCGCCGCGAACGTGATCCACGCGCGAAACGACGTTACGACCGTCTTTCCGTGCCCCTCGGCTGGCAACGTCTGAAAAAAAGAAAAAAATGGTATCACGATTAGAGAGCTGTGCGCTCTAGCGCGCCAAGAGGCCTCTACGTAAGGTTCCTCCCAGCTCGTGTTCCCGCTTTACCTGGTCGTCGCCGTTATTAATATCTCGGTACCCTCGCTGGACGATCGGATCTCCGCGAATAAGAGCGGTGGCGGGTCGCGCAGGTCGAGGAAAATAAACGATTAACAGGCCAGGTTACGTAAGAAGGAGAAAAAGAGAGGGAGAGAGAGTGTAGAGTGAATTTTTCAGATAGGATCGCACGAGGTATCCGCATCATGGTACCCACGGGGTGATCCCAGGGAGACGCGCCGCGGAGAAATTGTACGATCGGTTCGGGACCAATTGAAATATCGTAATACCCGCGCCGACTCCCATTCACCCGTCAAAATTTTCCTACGCCGATCGCTCGCGTTCTCTCTCTCTCTCTCTCGATCGAGCGCGGATCGTCGGTGCCGTTTCTGTCTCTCCTTCGACACGGCTCGAGGAGTTACGCGAGAAGAACCCCGTGTACACAAAAGGTCGTTGGAGCGTTCCTGAACGCGATACACGGAGAGGGAGGCTCTATTCATCGGCGCGATTTATAGCGTAATTATCTAACCGAGATTGCAAAACCGGCGAACGATGGGAAAGATAATCACGTCACCGAGATTCCGAACGTTTCTATCGTACTAGCTTTGCCCACGAAAGCGTACGACGTCGGCTTCGTTCCATGAGAAACCGACGTTCTCCTCGCCCTCTCGTCTTCTTCCTCTTCTTCTTCTGCTCCCACTTCTTCCGCTCTGCCCAAGCCGCTCTTCCTCCCCCTTCGCGCCGCCTCGTATCCCCCTCGGGTTCTTGCTTCAAAGTGCATTCCATAAGTTCTGAATTCGCGCACGGAACCATTTCGAATTGTTCCCCGGGTTCGTGGCGGCGGCGGAGCGGAGGGGAGCCGGGGCGGACGTGAAACGTTCCGCGGGAGACGATAGTCCGTGATTTATTTGATGTCCCTCCGAGAGAGAAAACGAGGAACCGACGGCGGGACGGGCCGTCGGTGGTATACGGCGCCCCGTTGCACAAAACGACGCAACGACAACGAAACAAACGGCTTCCAGGCACCGGCTACGACGCCCTCGAATTTCTTACGAGCAGCCGGGGTCACAGGGGTGATTCCGTAGCAGGGATCAGCGCGGGCACGCCACCGAGCCCGTAATCGAGGGATGCCACGATACTTTTCGAGCCGCCGACTGTCTCGTGTGAGTCAACCAACGCGGTGCGTGCAGACAGTCCCGTGACACGTCCCTACCGTTGTAATCAACGCGATGCTATTTTCACGGGGGGGCGCTGGAACTTTATCGAAATCGTTCTACCATTCCTCTCGAGGAGCCCTCGTCTTCAGTTTCGAATCCACCGCAGAATTTCGTTCCGACTCGTTTATTTACACGATGATTATTACGATTATTACGATGCCCTTCGATCAGATGGTATCTAAAAGATTGTAAATGGAGGCATCGATAGATTCTCTCCTCAAGATCCATCCGTCATCCGCCAACGTACGCTTTCAATACCTACCTTCGAACGCCGTACTTCTACTCGTCGAGGCCTATGCCCCGGAAAATAATGGAGCTTTCAATCCGGAGCGCCTCGTTGTCCGGACAAGATAATCGATATCAGCCGCGCTATCGAGGACAAGAGGAGACCCGTAAGGTCACGTGGATCAAGTCCAAGTTCCCCGCGAAGGGTCAGTCCGCGCCGATCCACACCTTCTCGTAGTTGGTACAATCACACGGATGCACCGCCATGTCTGCGAACAATGGAGAACGGCGGGAGTGACGTTGACCGTTCCGCGGCGTCCTACATATTCGAGCGAGCCCCGAACTCGTCGCAGAGGGGGTCCAGAGCGATACGAACGTTTCGGTCGAAAACGAAGCCGGCGGAAAGGAATCTGCCTGGTTGGTGAACCCGGCCAGGGGACGAGCGACCGTCCGCTCGTAACAGATTTCTCAATATTTCTTCGGCTCGATCGGCCAGAACGCGCCGGACCTTTTACGGTCGTTCTTTTGATCCCTTTCATCGATCTGAACGCACTGCGGCCCGTGGTACCCACGGCCGTGCCGCGGTTTAATCCCTTTCGACTTCACGAGGCGCTCGTAAAACGACATCATAATTCCCTTTCGAATGTCCCTGTCGTAACCTCCGCCTCGACCCGATACCGTACCTTGTTCGTCGGATGTACCTTCGTCGAACGTAATTTCAGCGAATCGGTGCGGTATCTACCGTAGATTTGTCCGTCCTACGCTGAATTCACGAAATTACGCCAACTGCTCGATGTTTCCAAGATATCCCAGACGATCTGACATCGCGTCTTTTAGCATGAATCAAGCATAAGTCAATCAGAAATGTATCGGTAGTTGAAATAATTTGTGCGTGGCATTAGAGAGAAGTAGAACTATTAAAAAATGATCGAAACTCTGTACTACTCTACTAGTTCAGAACCCAGTGGGTGGGCTACAGGAATATAATCCACCCCCTCGCAAGAACAGAAAAGAACCGTCGTTATCCGGCTAGGCTCAAACTTAATTCACAGTTCCGCGAAAGTGCTTGGTCGCCTACTATACTCATCACCAGGAACGACAGAAAGTTTCAACCTTCGAGAACCCCCTAGAGAGACCAGGTAGCCTAAGCAATAAGCAACCTCTGGCCCCGGCCAACACGTACGCAAAACTTTCCACTCTCTAACGTCTCCTTCCGCCCACCTGGTACCCGATATGTCCAGCCAGAGGGCCAGCGCTCGTTCATGCGCCGTCTCAGCTTCGAAACGAAGCGCAGCCACGATAAATCCTGGCCGAGCGTTGTCACCGGTACCCGCTAGACACCCTCGCGCGGTTCGATCCGGCGAGGGACGGACGGTGGACGAGACCGAGGAGAAGAGAGGAGTACATAAAATTAAGCCGCAAATAAAATAACCTGGCGCGCTCGCCCTCCCGAAGGTGTTCGCGCCTGTTTACGCCCAGGAGGCCGTGAATCATCGCGCCTAAACTAGTGACGTTTACTGTCAGGGATAACATTTGTCATACTAGACGGAGCGTTTTCGGTCCGCGCAACGAGCCAGACCGGATTTGACGACGTGTCGGCCCGGACGATGGAAAGAAACGAGCCCTGGGCCAAGGAGGATCATCTCGAGCGAGGAGGCTGCTCTCGTACGTGGGGGCAATACTCGAGGCACCACCGTAAATCTGCCGGCGAACAGCGTCAGCCTCCAGATCGTTGAATTAACGGATCGCCGTCGTAAAACGGTCCTCCGCTCCTTTGGCGCGCCTTCGTCCTTCGCTTGGCCGGTCACGCTTCGTTTTTGGCGAACGCCATGAGTCACGGTAAAAAGGAAAAGCTGACGTTCCCTTTCGAATCGATGGAAACAAACTGAACGTACGAGAAAACCGACGAGACGCGTTCACGCGGAGACGCACGTAATGAAATTATTACGATCGAGGTTAGATCGTCGCCTCTTTTCGCGATGCGATCGTTCCCACGAATCTACGAAAAGACGTCCGATCGGGGCACGCACAATACTAAATAAGAACGCCGGTTATTTATGCAACGCGGCAATTAATGTACCAGCAGACTAATGGATCAGACTACCTGTGCGATCCGAAAGCGTTTCTCGTTCGAATAAAAAGAAGCAGAGCCCTAATATACCGTATTAACCGACGTAATGCCCGCGCAAATGAATGAAGGGTATCAAATTCACGGGTAGGCGATTACTCACCACCCCATACCGATCCCCCGTTGGCCGTGCTCGGTGCCAGCGTTGAATCCCGGCGGAGGAGATCGGTACCGACTTCCCGCGCCGGGGTGCTGTCAGTTATCAGTGCATAAACATTCGTTCTCCACGCCGGCGTACCGCGCGGTTCCCTCTCGCGTTGCGAGTTATACGCGGCAGGGTTCAGCCGGAGGGGGACAGGCAGCGTAACGGCGCGCATAAAGTAAGAGCGAGGGTAAAGTAAGAAAAAGGGTGAAATAAAAACGGGGAAAAGAAGAAAAGAAAAAGGAAAACGGGGAGAGAAAACGAAGAAAAAAGACTGGCCTCGGAAGCGAGAAGGGGTAGGGGAGGAGAGAGATCGAGGTTTAAGGTAGAGAGGACAGAGGCGGGCGAAGGAGAGAAGTGTCGGACGAAGAGCACGAAGGAAGGAGGCGGAGCACGGCGACGCAACCCGGAGGAACGCGCGACGGAAGGGATGGAATATGATATAATGCAAAGGCAAAAAAAAGAAAGCCCGCGGTCGAGGCTGGCTGGGCTGTGGAGGGAGGTTAAAGGGGGAGATTTAAGGCCGCGTGGACATTGTCATCGGACGCGCGGCTATAAACCAAAGGCGGCCGTGGCGCTGCTAACTGAGACGCTCTCTCCGTTATCCCAGCGTCGTGCGTGTAACACGTACACGCGGGGTGCCGTGGTATGTTCCGGCTGTTTCGCCCGTGCGCGCCTCGTTCAACGAGCACAGAGCCTCGCCGGTTTGGTACCGGCACCCCCGTAGCCACGGCCCGTATATATATCGAGCCGCGTTTACGATCTTGGCAGCAACGCCGGGACAGGTGTTATTTTTCATCGATTCGCCTCGTTCGAGCCGCGCCGCGAGTCCCTGCTCCCAAAACGATCGCGCGATCCGCATCGCGCGGTTTAACCGGCGATTTTCAGGGCCCCTCGAATATCGCGGGGACCAAACGGAAGGGAGGGAAAAGACGGTGAGCGTCGAGTCGGCACCGCGAGAGGGCGAAGGGAGGGCCAAGAACAAGGACGGCGCCGGAGATCCGATCGAGATGGCCGCGATAATAACGCATTCGGGAGCGGCGGGCCCGCTCTCGGAGGGCAGAAACACGGCTGCGTGATAGATAGGAAAAAATCAAACGGAGATACGTGGCACTCCTCGTGGCTGGTTAACGGCGGGAATAAATTCTGCGCCCCGAGTGCTCTCGTATAAAATTCGCGATCTCCTGCGGAGGGTACAATGATCCTCTCCTTGGCAGGGAGCGGAGCCCGTTCCTCTTCGAGAATTATTTTGATTCAATTTTCAGTTTAACGCATTCGTTGCTGATCCCTTCGAAGATACCACTATACGAATGGCATGTATCTCTTACGTTATTTATTCTCTCCTCTTTTTACGTAATTAAAGACGAGTAAATCAACTGCCTCGAGATTCCAATACTCTAAATTCGATTTCGCGACAAACCGCAATATTCCACGGGGCCCGTCCACATCGGAAATCTCGAAGACGATCCATCCACGATTTTTCTCCCGCGTCCAGAGCGAGCATCGAGGTCACGTCTCCCCGTGGTCGTGAGGAACCCCACAAAGAGAGCCCACGTGACAGCCGCGATGAGACGTCCGTCGAGTCCTGGCTACGTCCGTGACGGTTCGCTATCATCAATTGTTCCGTTTCGCCTTGAACGCGCGCAACAGCGTCGAGGCCCTCCGCGTTACCTCCACAGGTACCCGACGAGAATCCCGGGACGAGATTTCAATGAACATTCCTCAGCCAACGTCGCTTGACCAGGCGCAAATATAATACCCCCGAGGCGAGGGTGTCCGTACACCGAACGTCGCGTTTTCCACCGTCTAATCCACGGACAACGGCAGACGTGCTTGGCCCTGTTATCGTCGAATTCCATCAGCGTCTTCCTTAACGCGGCACACGTCCGCGATAATTCACGCGGCCGCGGACGAACAAACGCGGACGAGGCCCGTGATGAACGAGTCGATGGCCAATGACAGCCCCGCGGAGACTTATTATCGCTTCTAACCAATTACACACGATCCCCTGGTTCGAGGCCACAATACGCCAGAAAATTAATAGACGCGATTTGCGAGCCGCCACGCTCGTACGCCGGCGTTGAAATTATGTCGCGTCGACCGCTCGAATAATTACCCGGACCCGTCCCGCACGGTGCTTGGGAACCGCGCTGGCTTCAACCCCCTCGATGATACGGCTGCTTACGAGCCTGGCTGAGCTATGACCGGTTTTAGACGTTTAGCGAAACTCGTTCGCCGTTACCGGCTGTTTATGACCGTTTGAGGGATGCTAGCTACGTCCGCTCTTGAGGGAGTTCGCTGGGATACGCTCGTCGTATTTTCCGTTCCCAACGAGGATCGTATGCCGTGGTTTTTGTTCGCGCGAGCGCGATGAAGAGTGCGAACGATCGCGGCGGGGGTAGGAAGTGTTGAACGAAACGAGGCGTTTGGTCACGATCCAGTGTTATATCGATGTTACATTATATTTAGAGTCGACGTTGTACGACTTTATAGTTATACAACAGTTTAATTGCTCGCTGTTTGGAGCGAGTCACGTAGGGCTGTTCAGGCCGAATTTCGAACGTTCTCAGGTTTTAGGTACCGCCGTGGCACGAACTATTTTATGCGGGATCGTATAACGTAAACTTGGCGAGTTATACGTTTATAGCGATTTGTCGTACGATTCGCGGTTATGGGACGGTAGACGCAACAGTTGGTCTCTTTGTAGCCAGGCGAACGAAAATGTCAAGTAGCTATCCGCACGTCCGCGTTGCCTGGAAACGACGACCTTTGTTCTGAAATTGGAACCGATGCAAATCAGGCTAACTGATTGGAACACGCGGATCTGTGGTGTCGAACAACTTCATCGTCGAACCCGATCGACTATTAGGCTCGACGATTCTAACAAAGCGTCGAAACATTCTTACTACGAGGACACGATTGACGCTCGAAGCCGATGGAATTCAAAGTACTAAATTTACATTGAATCGTGTATCTGACAACGGTAGGTAGTATAGCGTTACAAAGTACGTTTTAATATCGACACGTGGCATTTGCGTTCCAATGGGAATATGAATTCGAAGCCTTGAGATTTCGTTGGAAATAGAAGACCTCGAATCGTTCATCGATAAAACGCTGCACAAGATACCAAAATAAAAGAATCAACAAACACTAAATTAAATCCACGTTGTATTTTCGTAAAATTAAGCTTGCGAAGTATCGACGAAGAATGCACCATGAAGTAATAAAATGATTTCAAGAATTAACTGGAACGTCTTAAGCCAATAAGCAGAGACAAACGGAACGACGAGCGCGCGTGGAATCAGTAGAAACAGACCAACAGTCAGACACGTTGCGAGCGTTCCTCCACGGCGAGTTACAGTGGCAGCGTACCTAATAATAATCGCAACAGTAACGATACCATCGTATCGTCGCGAAGGTATTGGAAACCATGATTCTCTGAGCTCGTGGCCTTTAAAGCACCCTGACCAGATGACGAGAGATAGCAAAACGTTGCAGACAACGGTATGCAACGAATAGCACGACCAGAACGAAGAAAATCGTGCGACAAAAAGGCGAACGGAGGGGACGTCCACTTAGCAAATCGAACCGTGCTGAATCAGGGGATGACGAGCGTGCGTTTGAAGAAATCGAGATTTAAGGGTGCGCGATGCATCCTGGGACGTTCGAAACCAGAAACTCGACTTCGATAACGATTTCGAGCAGAGCTATCGATTGGTAAAAATATTCCTACGCTTCCTTCTGGGTACAATGGCGGTACCCGAAGTGATTTATCTCGCCGGGCCCGAACGAGTATTCCAAGATCCCAACGCTGGCAACCGCTACAGTTTACATCCGTCTTTAAATAAGCATCCACTAATTTCCTCGTAAATAGTAAAACGTTTTAACCGCGGCGGTGCCCGAAACCATGAATAAACATCCAGGATTCCCGCTGAATTCTTAGACACGGCTCGTTTAAGCGCCGTTCGAGCGCCATTTGTATCCTACCCGGACGAAATTTGTCTCCCGCGGGTAGACAGAAAGTGCGATCGCGTCCCCATTAAGGGGGTTTACGGACGGGGCCTGGCGAGTTTTTATCGCGGCCAGGAAGCCCCCGCCCCGACGGCGGAGCTCTGTCTGAATGGGATTTGCGGGGAACCAGTGGCGTAACGATAACGTTCCTCGCAGGTGCGATCCCCGGGGCCCGTCGAGGAATTACGAGCGCACGAATCGACTTCTTGGCACAGCATCGATGCCGTCCGAGATTAGCGGCCGATACACATACGCGTATAACCCGCGCGCACGCTGGGAACCACCCCGTTTTTTCGTGGCCGTCCTACAGGGGGACCTACATCGGGGGAAACGGACGGTGGAAACGTGTACCATGGGTGGTAACTTAACACCTCGACGGATATTTATGGGATTTTGCTCTCGAACGTGAAAGATAAAAATAACGCTTTCTGGGCCTCGCCCTCGGCCAGGCGTTGTACTACACGCGACGCGACGCGACACACCTGTCCACGTCCACGTGAAAACGCGAGCGGTTTCCGAACGCTGGTCCCATTTCGATCGTTTAGGGGGAGCCAGGAATCGCGGTGATAGAGATTGACGGTATAAAAAATTTCGCAAAAAGGATCATTACGATAATGGAACAGCTGCCATGCGCACCGTAATAAGTTTCATTCGAAAAATTGTTTTCCTACCCGCCGTAATTCCGTATTCCTTATCTCCGTGGCAAAGGTGGCAATTCTTGTCACGTTACCTGCCACGTATCGGCTGGTACATGTGGCAATCAGCGGTTATATAAGCGGACATTCGACGGATAAATGTATACCGCGTCGACCGTTGGTTACAAAGTCTTTTAAAGGGAGGAGACCGAGTTTGTATTTACGACGGCGTTACGTAAATGCCTTTTCGGAATACATCGCCCACGGCGGACGCGGAATCTGAAATCTCGCCAGTGATCCCGGGCTCGGGCACGTCTCAATTATGCCGTTAAAGAAGCTGTTGATCTTAATCAGATCCCCGTAATATTTTTCTCGATGCCGGGGGATCGCGCGCGGCCCCGCGAACCACCGCTCGCGGATCGTGCAAATCTGATACGGGCCCCCTGATACGGATCGACGAATGTTGGCCCGGGCCTAACTGAAAACGATAGCCGATACTCTGCCCAGAATTACGTGACAATTACCTCGAGCTTTCAGAAAATACCGTCCAGTTGCGCGCGTCTAAATATACGGACCGCTCGATCGTTTTAGAGAATTTACGATCGCTGCGTGCGATTCGAAAGGATGTCTTCCTTTCTTCCTTTCCGCTCGGCTCGCAACTTACGAAACTTGCACCTGAACGAGCTAAGATAATTTCCTTTCCGCACACGCGCCGGAAGTTGGGAGGCGAAGTCAAATACCGGCTGAAGAGGACGACGAAGGGGGTTGGAATCAAAGTCGCGCCGGTATTAATGAATTAAATTTAGCGAGAGCCAGTCGAGTGCCGCGAGAAGGAAAGTCAACAAAGAAAGTTGAACGACGTCTGGCCCGTTGCTTCGTCCCCGTGTTCTTGCACGCGCGCGTCGGAAACGAGAGAATAGATGTTCGCGTGAAATTCGTTAATTGGAACGTCCGCTGGAGCTTATATACGGTAGCCGTTGCGCGGAAACGGATGTGGCGGTTGTGATTATTCCGTGAGGGGCGGGAAATGCGGTATAAGTCATTTCACGAGGTGCCAATTGAGACCTTCGATCGTGGAACGTGAACTTTATCTTTCCTTTAGTCTACCCAGTGCCATCTCTACATTCACCTGCTTTCCCCAGCAACGTATAAAACCAGGAATGCACTAGATGATAACATCTAATTATACTATGAATACTTAGTTTTTCAATACAGAAGCATCACAGCCATCTTGTCGTTGCGCCGAGTTTTTCGCGAATCTGTCGCTCCGTTCACCTATTTCCAAGCGGTATTATACTGTCCGATTATAAACGAACAGGTGGATTAATTCGACGATTGTTCTCTACTCGTTCAACTCCTGTTTCACCACTCGCACGAAGAAACGAACTCCGCGTTTCGAAAGTCGCGATCGGCCGACTACTCGAGAGTCCACTTAATTTCCACATCTCCGCGAGGAGTTGTACCGCGTGTAACGTGTCCATTATGCCAGCCAGGCAACGACGTTATCTGGCTAATCGGCCCCGATCGTTTTTCGCTAATCCCAGCCAGACAGTACTCGTACCATTTAGTCGACACGTCGGGCAAAATCCTCTTCCTCCGCGGCGATTAGTGTCCCACGAACACGTCGCCGCCGTGGAATCGATTCTATCTCGCGATCTCTCTCTCCCGGGGGGATTAGCTAAAAACAGCGAGCCGGGACTGAGGCCCTGAGACGGCGAGCCTCGCTCTTTACGATCGTACGCTTTGCACGTGCACACTGTTCCCAAACGGTTTCAGAAACAGTTTCGAAAACGTTCGCGAAAACGTACGCTTTCATCCCCCTCCGTTTCCATCGTGTAACAAAAATTCACCGGAAGAATCGCTCCTAACCGACTGAGTCTATCTCACTCCACTTCTCATCCTCGTTTTCAAACTCTTTCCGCTGCCTTCCATCGCTCCATCGATAAATTACTGGAGCAGGGTTTCAAGACTTTACGCGTTACATCCTGCAATGTGGCCCCAGTTACAGAATTTAGAAACACTTCGTTTGGAAACAATTTCGAAACGTGTTCGTGAGAACAGCTTAGAACCGCGTCCGTGGGGAACGTATCCCGTCTAGGCATTACTCCGTTCGCCTCTTAGTTCCCCGTTACGATCCTCGCCCCCTGGCACGACCCGCGGGACGAGACGGGCACGGAGGGAAGAAACAGACGTCCGTACACGACATAAGCATATCAATAAAATGTTTAATTGGCGTTTACATTTCTTCATTCGGCCCAACAAGATCGCGATACCGATCTTCCGCCCGGTTTCTCGTTCAGCCCCGTGTAAGCTCGTCCTTACTCCGCGACGCACCTCCGGCCAGTGGATGTCAGACGTCTCGCGGAGGTAAGCGGCCTCCACGGGGGACGAGGATCCTCTCGCGATGGAGCAAAGGAGACAGAGAGGCGAGAGACGGAATAACGCGCGGAAATAAAGGGCGATTAAAGGAGGACAGGGACATGGCGGTTTTGTGGTTCCTCTTGGGGGTACTGACCACTCCGACACCGGACGGTCATGGCATGTATACACACCTCGAACGAGAGGGTATCCTCGGGATATCAATTCTCCAGTTTATTATTTAGATCGAACTTTGAGATACCCGCGGCGAAAAAACTCACGCTTTCGTCGACCCGTGATTCTACCCGGACGGGGGTTAATTGTTGTTAACGGCCGATTCGTTGAATAAAGAGTTCGACAAGCCTTCGCAGGGATTACTAACGAGTACACACGATATACATCTGAAATCCATTAAAACGTTGAATACGTATTGATCCGCCAATAAATCCGTATAAATTATTACAGGCAGAGACCGGACGTTTCGCTCCGAAAAGGAGGCTCCCCAATAAAACCGAGAACTCCGCGTCGATACAAATTGATACCCCTCTTTCCAGCCGCCGTGTCCAATACGTACACCGAAACACCATTACGAAATTAATCACGTTAATACCGCTTGTTCGGGACAGGTGATCCCCGGCAGTCGTCCAATTAATTAAACGAAGCTATAAACCAAGCGCAACACCTCCGTGAAGATACGCCCCGCGCAGGAAACCGCCGCTCCAGGTGAGAAGGTGCGAGATACAATTTTTTTATCTGATAAACGGTTCCTGGGCGTACAAGGGCCGGCAACAAGGGGCCACCGATTGGCCCAATTATTTCTTCCGGCCGAGCGAATATTTCTCGGCTTAATTCTCGGCCAAGGAATACCCGATCGATCGCGCAGCTCGTCGCCGCTCGCGGCGATATTTCACACAGGCCGAGACTAACATCCCAGTGTGCGACGTAATCGCTTAATTAACGGCGAGGGGCACGGCGAGGTTTGACGTGTTCGCACGGGGCGAGAAACGCGGGGTGTCCAGCGAGGTGCGCGCGATCGCCGCCTCCGCCGCGGTTGTGTTACGCGACCTGCGAAACGAGAACGGTACGCGCGTGTCCCCGAGGCTTGGCTACCACACAGGTGCCGAAATTTCGTTCATTTATCCTCGGCTGTTGCCGGGCTTGTCGGCCGTTTAGCCGCCGACACCTTGTACGTCGCGCGTCGCTACGCCCACGCGCGCGAGGGTGCTCGAGAATGTTGGAACGTGTACGTTCGCAGGCTCTTCGCAGAGTTTTTCGATTCTCGAAACAATTTTTTCTAATTGAAGATCGAAGTGCAACGTTGTCGACATTTGAGATTCGTGTATACTTCTTTGTGGAATGTGTTTGATTTTATGAAGAATATTGAAAGCGAGGTGCACGCTCGAAGAAATTCAATCGGTACCAAGACCGCGATAACACCCACGGAAATGAACAGATTTTTATCCGACGGTCCAGGTGATTTTAATAAGGAAATAAACAGAAGCAGAGCGAGGGGAAATCGAGTGGAAGGTCCTCTTCGAGGAAGCTCGCAGAGGAGTCGTTAATGATTTACCGCGGCGTCGGCTTTGTAACCGCGAATTCACCGTCGCCACGAATGCCAAACTCGCCCCGGAGTCCAAGTTAGGTGAAGGAAGACGAAAGGGGCAAGACCGCGCGCCACGCCCTCGATTTCTCATCTTTTACGCGTCTCATTCCATGACGACGGTGCGCGAGGGCCGTCGTTTCGGCATCGAGAGTGGCGAAACGGGCCGCACGACGCCGAGGAGGAGCGATTTTCGGGGCCCCCGTAACGAAAATCACCGGGATTCCTCGCGCTCCTTTTTCCTGGGTGTCCGTTAACCCCGCAACCTCGCGCGAAATGAACCTCGAGAGAGAGGACAGCCCGTCGAACCAGCAAGGATTATTGATATTCCTCATACATGCTCGGACGAGCGTGCTTTTGCAGCGTATACGCGGGGGTGGAAGTTTCTTCTGAGAGCAAAAGTATCTCGTGAAAGTTTCTCCCAAAAATGCGATTTTTCTCTAGAATTTCGAAGAAAAACTGTCTACGAAAATGAGTGTTCGCGACTGTGCCAATACTGGCATGATTGATCTCGCTCGAGGACCGAGGAAGTCGAACGAGAAAGTGACTAATGATTGCATCGGAAGATGAGTCTTTGTTGCTACAGCTCTAGATAGTAACTAATGGATCGCGACTGTAGAAACTATTTCTTGCGCTGTTCTCCGCGAACTACGAGCTGTTTCATCGAACGCTCGACGTCCCTCGAGTTCGTGTTTCGCGAAACGTCTGTACGTTTCCCCAGCGGAGGTGTATCGATATCGAAATCGCGGACGTACCCCCAATGCTTTCGTCCTGGGGCAGATAGCATCGCCTACCGAAGTTCGAATTGAAAAAACGTGGCGGTGTACAAGTTGGAAATAATTTTCGCACGGAATTCCATTAATCAGAGTGACTCGTCGAGAGAGAGTAGTTAAGACAGTGGAACCTCATCGACGACCGTTATCTCGAGATCACGATCGAGGCTGTTAACTCCAAACACGTGGCCAAGTAGCAGACGAACGCTTTCAAAGGGAAGCGGGACGAGAAGAGATGAAAAGTAAGGCGAGACGAGGACGAACGGAAATGAGAGGGGAAAAGAAAAAAGGAGGCGACGAAGGGGATGAGGTTCTGTATACCTGAAAACAAGCGATTCCCGTTAGAAAAGATGGAAAGTGGCGTAGGTATATAACCGGACGGACGGACTATTTCGAGGATCATTATTTCTGGATCGGTTTACCACTATTCATTAACGTCAAGCTTTCCACGTAACTCGAGATCCTCCGTGGCCGTTCGCAGGCGGCTGCGAGCGTTAACAGACGTGCACCAACCAGCGGATAATTATTTTTCCTGCACGCTTGTGTTAATCATTTTACGATGCGTTCATGAAGCGGCCGCGAACAGGGTGCCCGGGAAGGGAAAAATTCCAAGGGGGTATAAATGGCTGGGCGCACCGTTGCGGAGCCGCGTGCGTTCGGACGGTGCGCTGCGATACTTAATTATTTTGGAAGACGGAACAAATCGAAACAGAGTGGTTTTCTACGCAGCGATTCTGAGTAATGATGTCCGTGCCTCGAATAGCGAAGTAGAGTAATACGCTCGCGGTAGATACGATTGCAATCTTCGTTCGACAAAGACAACGACAAAATACAAAAATTGAATACCCTAATTATTAAAAATACAACCAGGACTTTACTCAGTAATTCATAAATAGATGTGAAACGTTCTCAACGAAATTTAATCGCATCTCGATGCGGATAACAACTTTCTCGTCGTACTCCGTCATCTCAGTTTCCTGCTCCGTCTGTTTTTCCGTGGTTCTCCCACGAGAAAGGGTGCATCCTGGTCTGACGACGTTCCGCGAGGCCACCAGAAACGATAGAATCGAGGAGGTGTTGCAGGACCGCGGTCGCGGTTACCGCGGCGTACGCCACAGGCCCTTTCACGGCCACGCGATAATGGATGAGCGTTCTTAATGATTTTTTCGCCGTGAAACGCATCGGTCATTGAGTAATGATGGCGCGTACGAGATAAGAGGCCGAAGGTACGAACGAAACGGCGGACCGGGGAGGGACCGAAGGGTTGAGGGCTGACACGTAAATGGGGGGAGTGGGAACGCGTTAAGTCGACTCGCTGGAGGCGCCGCACTGGGTTTTAAAATTGCCTTCTGACCGCGAAACATCGCGTTGTTTCTTACAAGTTGCTGTTGCGTCGAGTAAAATAATCGAAGCGAAAGATTTCGCTGGCTTTTTCCGGATGAATTCTACGAAGCTTTCGTTAAAATCGGTTCAGAAGATTTTCAGATCATTTAAGCTCAAAGGATCACGCTCGACGAATCCTTTCCTTTATGGTATTACTAGAGATTGCGCCATTTTCTGGACTTACGTCCCTCACGTAAATTCAAGAAATATATCCCAAAAACAGGGTGCAACGTTTCCAAATAAAAACGAGGACGGAATAACGGCGAAATCGTAAGGTAAGCATTTTATTCACAATTATTGTCGCAGCAACTTCACACGCGTCGTTACGGTCCATAAAAGAAAGACAGCGTTCACATCGCGTGCCCGCGATTCGCTTTGACGGGTTATTTCCGGAAACGAGACGCCTGTGATCCTTACGCGGATGAAAGGGCACAAAGGACTCGAAATGGATTTGACGCTTTGAGCCAGTATTTTTGGCGATCCTCGTTTACCACGTCTGGCCGGCATCTCCTCTTCGCAGCTAATTACCACCAAGAGGTTGCCACCCCCAACCTCGTATAAGATTCGAGGGGACACTTCAAAGGGGCCGATTCGATCGGTTTAATTGTTCGCACAGTGTATCTTGTTCCGTGACAAAGCGCGGCTTTGTTGCGTCGCATGGGAAAAGATCGCGGTGTGTACGTAGCAATAAACGAAGGGAACGGGAATTGGTTAATTAACTAAAGCGACGGGAGACAGGCAACGAAAAGAAGCACGGAGGGGGTGGGGGAGGAAAAAAAGCGGTGTTAAACAGGGTGGCGGTGGCGATAACCGCGGCGGGGAGGGAAAATCCGACGCCTCCAGCTGCGCGGCACCGAGCTATTTCCGGAAAACAAGATTCTTTGTTACGTCGCGCTCTCTGCCCCCGCGTAACTTCGGTTAATTAATAGTCGCGAAACTATGCGGCGACGAGCCGTAAAGCACGCGCGCGCAACGCCGATACCGGGATGTTATCTTCGCGTTCCACTCATTTTTTACCCGCGCAGAGACGCTCCTTTGTTCCAGCGTCGGTTTCGCGGATGAACGTTCAGGAATAGGGTGGCTTTATGCAGCTGTTCGGTTAATGAATTGGTGTGAATCACGAGGCTTTACTCCGGAGTTATTTTCCCGCGTCGATTTATACATTTTAGGATTAGATATTCACCCAACAGTGCCTGTACGTAGAAAACCTGCGGATAACTTAGACACTAAAGATGTATAAAGGAAGCTGTTTAAAACTGAGCAATTGCCGTCATCGCCATCGTCCATTTAACAATCACAGCGAGAGCAACAACGCCACCCTGCGTTACGACGGACATGCGCTGGCGCGCTAAGCCGTTGCATATGCATTAATCGATATCGCACCGGGTTCGATTAATATTTTATGTTAATGGAGTACGATTATCGCCGGTGCGATTATACCCGGCACCGTGGACCGACGGCGTTTTGTCATTATTATTAATTATGTCACGTGCGTCTGTCGTGAGAATGCGAAACAACTTCCTATCGTAAACACGTCGATAGTAATTATTACTCGGCCGGCTAGGGCCCCGGGGGCTGTGATTACCATCGTAGAAGTCTCGTTGAGGGTATCGATAAATTAATCGCGCTCATACGCGCGTATATCAATTAGGCGTAGGATGAATCATTAATTCGCGACGATGGACAGAGTATCCCTGCCCATTGCTCGAGCGACGCGCGTCGCGTTGCTCCTTTTAGACGCGCCTTCTCGCCTTCGTTTCCATACGACTCGTCCTTTCTCTCGTACAAAAGCCGCTGTCACGGCGACGTTCGCTCCGGGCCCCGGCTGATTGAACGGCATCGTGGCGAGCAACGACGACGGTCTTCCCAGAGGGGAAAGTTTCGCGGTTTCACCGCGATTCCAACGAAATTTATGTGTACCGAGAAACGTCTGGCAAAAAGCACGGATGGAAAGGGCCAGGCGCGAGCACGATCGAGCCGCGCGACCATTGATCAAAAGGAACGCTCGATCGGCGGGGACGCGCGATATTCAATTACGCCGGCTGACAATTATCGCGCGACGGCTGAAACGACGTTCATTTCGAGCACTGGACAAGAATTCAATTTGTAAAGGTACCTGAATGCCGTCCCCGCCTCGGCGCACAACAGGTTTACGCGGCTGGCCATCCCCGCGAACTTTTCTTCGGGCCGCCGCGTACTCGCACCGCGACGCGCGCGCACCGCAGCGTCACGTTTTGTGCCGACGCTGAGAAAGAGGAGAACCGCGGCCGTCGGTTCTCCGCTGATTGGACATTGAAGTCCTCTCGTCGCGCGATGGAACATCACGCCCACGTTCGAGGGATGTTCGAGACGTTCGAGCGCGGCACAAAGCGCCGAAGGCGATGGACGCAGACGCCCGTCTCCCTTTCCTTTTGCGGCGATTCCCGCCTGATTCTGTGGCATCTGGAAAAAGAAAAATCGAACGCGGTGTCATTGGTGTGATCGTCGGACACTTGGTCGGAGCCTCGAGCGCCTGCGTTTCGAGAATGTTTCTCGCAAGCGTATTCCTCGAGCCGAAGACCCATCCCATCAGCAGGATGATTGCGACTCGGACGAAAGAATTTTTTAAAATAATTCATCTCTATGGATATCGATACTGGCACTCGACAGACTCGAGTTTGAAAAGCAAGATTTTTAAACGGTCGAGAAACTCGACGAGTCCTAATTCTGTCGCGCGTAGGTTTTCACTCTGATTTTTAGAATGCTTCCCAGCGTGAGTTGCGAGCGCCTATAAAGAAATGGCAAGGAATTCCCGCGCGATAGGGAGGCTTCACGACGAAAATTGAAAGAGACGCGGTTTATTGTGAATCGCACGAGTTACGAGCGTTGCACAGAAGCGGGACTTTCACCGACTGTTTTATTAGCGAGGCGGTCGGACAGGCCGAGAGCGCATTAGGTCGAAAGAAAGAGCAGGGGGACCGGTTGCCCGTTGATTGGGACATTGAATCGCGTGCACCAGACACGCGAACTGTCCCTTTTAATTCGCGTGCACTTTGAATTACAATCGCGATATCTTCGTTGGCGGATAGAGGAAGAAAAAGAATAACGTCTGGCGAGTTATGTATCGCCGGAGCGCGGAGAAGTCGCCTAGGCAGGCATTAATCCTTTAAATAAGCCCCGGCTCGCTTTGGCACAGGTCAAAAATTCCATTTCCAATCTTCGATACTCATTAGCTTTTACTGCTCGTTAATTCTAATGCTCATTACCTCTTACACTCGTTAATTCATTGCCTCGCGTACTCATTAGCCTGCGTTACTTATGTACACTGTTTTTCTACCCCACATCGGGGTCTGCCCTCTCGATCGCTTGGATATGTAAATCAATATCATGTCTGACGGCACATACTCTTCGTCTACACTCGTATACATTCGTCGATACTCCAGAGCCATTTAATCTTCCGGATACCACAGTTACGATATTATTTTCAAGATAAACTGTGCGGTGAATTCAATAAACTTGCTACGTGTACAGATTTCTATTAACCTTGAACTTCGATTTCATGAGAACGACGATTTTTCAAACCTACTTATCCATACCGCCTAACTAAAACATGTCACGGGTGAAACAAAAAATCACCAACGAAAAATACTTGGACCACACGCGAGGTCCAAGCTTCTCAAACGGACACCAGGAATCGTTCTCGCCAGGCGTCCACCCTCCGCTCCGGCGAGCAAAGATTCAAAGGCAATTAGCGAACAATACGGAAGAAGGGTGGCCGTGGTAGCATTCAAGGCACTCTTGGGGACTTCGTCCAGTCGCGAAGGAAGCTGGAAGTTCGCGTTCGGGTATTCGCGTCAGGTCTAAAACGGCGCAAACGTGACGCGGTACGTCGTCCTTGGATATGCGAGCGGCGTTCCGACGACGGCGATAAATTTCGCGGTTCGGCCGTACGCCAAGGGAACGAGCAACGTAATCACAATAGGCGGCTAGCCGAGGTGGTAACAGGCCGTTGCCTCGGTCCAGCTCTCGTGCACCGCCTTTGTGCCAACTGCTCGCGACTGTTCCCTTACGTAGAGCAACGAGGCCTTGCCGCGCGCTAAGGAGCAGACGTGGCGGTCCACAATAGACACGTCGTTGCACCGCCTTCCGCGTGCTGGACAATGAAACCGCACAAAGGAACAGATTAGCGATATTCCGCGAACGCGTCCGTTCGCTGCAGGGTTGGTGGAAAAAGTCACCGCGCTAGCGGAGGTACGCTGCCTACTGGCGAACGTTTAGGGGTTGGATGGTAGGGGTTGGGTGGTTGATGCGGCTGCAGAGGTTGCGCGATCCTGCCAACAAGTATCGACTCTGAGTAACTGTGCATGGACGACAAAAAATTCTCGTAGATGCACAAACGTACGCAATCCAGCGATAACTTTCGCCAGTAACCAGAGTTCATCGTGGAAATGTCAATCGAATTCGCGAAGGTGATACGCAAAGATGGAGGAGAAGAAACGCCCAGCGGTGTAAGGAAACGCGAAACCCTGATTAACCCACAAACGGCGGATCCATACTCCTTTTGACACCGGCCTTTACAGACCACCGTGCACGACGATCCCAGCCGCGCATTGTTCCCAAGCGTTATTACCAGCCGTGCCGAATGGCGGCCCGATTCAGACGGAGTGAAATTCGCAATAAATAACAACGATAATAAAATGTCGAGGAACAACCGACGTCGTCGTTATTAACTCGAGTGTCGATCGATGGGAGACCCGGTTCGCGCGGCGATCGCGACCGATAACGCTCTTTCTTTCCCCCGTGCTCCTTCCTGGAAGGACGGTCGTAGATTCCCAAAGGAGCCCGACCCGTGCAGGGAGGCCTCTATTCCCTTTTTGGCCGCGCAGAAACGCACACGCACACGCGCGAGGCACCACGGGGCCCGCGACGGTTCCAGCCACCGATGGTGGCACGGACAGGCCGAAATCTCGATTTCTCTATGTCAGGGCGCGCAGTCGGGGTTAACGTGGCGACCTGCTGCCACCTTTCTTCGGCTTTATTAATACACGGTAGGTGGCCGGCCCGTGACAATAATCGTCTGTGATTACTGCGGAAGACCGACGGAATAATGCCATATTAAAATGATATATCGCGGGAAGGAGTTACCCCGTGGGCCACACCCCTGGCGAAATCAGCCGAGGGCGTCTGCGGGAAATCGAGTGGCGGGGATAATGATCCGTCGGCAGGAGCGCCGATATAAACGGCGACCCTATTCAACACGGGATTCCTCGGTCCATCGAAGTATAATTTCGAAAATAACCGACTTTTTCTCTCATCATTTGCATTCGCGTACAAAGATGACAAGAACAAGCAGAGAGAGTCTCGCAAAGAGTTTTCGAACGTGGATACCTCGTTCGCATCGTTACGCGTAACAGAGACAGCCTCCCTCGGCTCTATTCCCATTGGAGGGACTTTTCTACTCGTAGAATCCCCCTAGGATTGATTAACTTATCGTTTAACGAGTCAGGCCAGCGTTCCATCAGACGCGCACCGTGGCCTCCCCCTCGGACCGCGTCCGGACGGAGCGGCTGGCCGAGGGCTCGCATTGAAAGGCGGCCATTAAACGGATCGAAGTGCAACTATCAGACGTTCCGCGAAAGATACACAAGCGGCGAGGCCGCGGGTGAGCCCGTTCCGTCTGCCGTCTGTTCACCGTGTAATAAAGCGTGTGCGAGCGTCTATTCTGACCGGGGCGTTTCGGGGCTTTGCCTACTCCCGCCGGCCGTAAAGGGTCCGCTCTTTCAAGGCAGCCCCCCGCCCCGTCCCTCTCGCTCTGGGCCTTCGTCGAGGTAGCCGAGCCCGTGAAACAAGAAAACACGCGAGGCTCCACGTTCAGGAACGAGGAAGAGAGACGGCTAGTTTACACGTAGGGCTGGGTCATCGATGAAGACGAGGCGAGGGATGGAAACGGGAGGTGGGCAGCGCGAGAGGAGTCGGGAAAGAAACCAATTGGAGTCGAAGGGTTTCGGCGAAAAAAATAAAGGGAAAGGGGGATACGGCGGAGACGAAGGTGGAGAGAGGCCCCGGCAGACAGATAGAAAAGGAAAAGTGGCGTGGAAGAGGTGATAAATGGGAATGAGGATTGCTTGGCAAAGTGCGAATGGCCCGCGAGCGCGGATATATAGATGGGGAGGATGGATGGATGGATGGACGTGCAGACGGTAGTGTATGGACGGACGGGCATTGCACGAGGGCGCAAGTATTACGTCTGGACGAAATCCAAATGCATTCACCAATGGCGACTGGCCATTTCGGCCGACGAACTAATCCTCCCACCTGCGAGTTTTTACCACCGTTGCTTCCCTTTTCATGCCCGCCACGGGCTAACCTTGGGACGGGAGGCCGCGGCATCTCGCGCGGCACGGAGTTAGCTTCTTCTTTCTTCTACCACCGACAACGGTAGCCCCTTTCATGGTCGTTCGGGATTTATTTAAAACCGATCCCAGTATCCTCACGGCGCAGTTTCGCGCGATGGTCCCCGGTCGCCTCGGCCATTAAGGAGGAAATCCTCGACGATTTCTGTGGCTCTTTCATTCCCCGTCTGTGAAAAAAGAATCCCGCGTCAGATAAAAGAATTAAACACATTATTGCATTTAGCTTCAGCACGCGTACCAAAGAAACTAATATCATTTTAAATTAAATTCCAAAATCGTCTCGAAACGGTACGCAAACAGTCACGATCGAATAAATCGTTTTATCCAACCGCTATTCATCCAACGAGGCCGTCGAAGACTACGAAAAGAGACTGGAAAATCCACAAACCAGAAGTCGCTGGAGAGAGAAAAAAAAGAGCAGTGGTACCAAGAATGGAATCCAAGTAGCAGCCGGCGCGCGTGAAAACGTTTCGCTGCGGGGTTCTCCGCGGCGCTCGCGCGCGCGCACGGCCATCGGGATTACTTCGTTACCTTAACGAAGCGGTCGCTCAACCTTGACATCATTAGTCGATTGTTCGTCTAAGTCCAGCTGGTACCGGCGCGGAGGATTTATCTTCCTCGCGCAAGATGTATCGCTCGTCCCTCCCCGCGTGCCCTTTCCCCGTCTATCATCCGTGGCCGCGGGGTGAGACGGCGAAGAAGGACGACGCGCGTGTCAGAACGACCGGCGTAACGAGACGACCGCGTACGACGAACAGAGAGGCGGTACCAGTTTCGTCTTCGACTTGGTGCTATTCCAGGGAATACCGCGTACTTACTCACGGCATCGGGGGATACCACGGTTGGTGGCCAGGGCTGGTGTGTTGATTGGTCGAACGAATAATCCCAGGCCAGGCCAAGCCAGGCTAATAAGAGACGTATTTATAACTCTCACCGGGCGAAGACGCATGGAACTATCTGACGGACAGGTCGGTCAAAGGGAACGCCACGCCGCGCTACTAATGAATCCGATTGTTCCCGGTGAATCGAATTGTTAATGAATTATATATCGTTTCGCGCTGCCCACCCCTCGTACCGAACGATCTATGCCCATCGCCCGGAGATTTCACGGCTCACCATCGACCGGTATCCATCTCTGTCAGGGCTCCCATTTTCTCCCGGTTACGGGCCGATCGACTTCGCTTCGTTTGTCCGCCTCCGTCCCTATCTGGGAATCGTTTAGAGACAATGCGCGCAACGATCGATCCGTGAACGATACTGGTGGCTGCCAGTCGGTTTAGACGTCGTGGAAAACGAAGCTCGAAGGTGGTGGCCGGTTTCAGGTCTCGCTGTCCGTTTTGTAATGCCCACATCTTATATGGCCGGGCGAGTTCAACGGGGTTGAGTATCCGTGGACGGCTATGGGAAAGTTTTCTGGCGGTTAACTTTATCGGAAACGCGCGCGGATGAGTGATACCGCCGGGTATATATTAATTTTAATAGTGTCGTGATATTTAGCCGGATTATGTAAATCGCGTGAATTATGTGACGTTGGCCACAGACGCGGGAATTTCGAGTTTTATACACCGCCGTAAATCTCGCGTAATCCAACGTATATACAGTTCGCTCCTTGCGCTTCCCAAACTTCACGACAAAAGGAGTCCTCGCGTTGGAATCTTCGAAACTCGAATGCTAATAATAAAAATTCCTCCCCTCGGTACGTTGAAGCAAGAACATTTCGAGAAACGAAATTACGATTCAAGAATCAATTGCCTCCACTAAATAACACCATCGCGACAGCAACACACCGTCGAAGAGACTCAGCCATCGTTCTCCGTCATCCTGAAAAGAAGTAACCACGAGTCTCAGCTTCCTGCGTTCGCCAGGATGGAAGAAGAGGAGGCCACAACCGTGGTAGTTCGAGACGCAACAGTTCGTACCAGCGTCTAGCATTTTCGTCGAGATCTCCCTATCGTCTGAACGTTTCCACGAGAACGTTTACTGCTAAAGGATTAATAACACGTCACGACAGGGGTTATTATATCCTCGATCGTCTATATCCAGCGTTCGTCAGCGGTCTCTTCCAAGGAGGAACGGCGCGTTCCATCGAGCAAAGAGGGATGCTCCTCCGACGAAACTGGCTGGCTGGAATCGACACGTCCCGAAAGATCCATCCGGAACGTGGGTATTTCCGCTCGTTCGTAACGAGCCGATCTTCAGCCGTAGGCGTTTCTCTTCGTTACCGTGAGAAACCCTTCCGCGTCGGGACTCTATGACACGCGCTCGCCACGAATAATAAGCGATCCGTGCACGTGTTATCGAGCGTTGCATGTTGCGTCTATCAGCGTTGTTAATTATCGCTTGTTGATCGAAGGAAAACTAATATGGTTGAGGAACGAGGGGATGTTACCAGTGTGTTTCTATGCTGTGGGTTGAAGCAATTATATAATGAGGTTAAGCAAATTATAATAGTGAGAGAATTGTCGAGGAAGATCAGAAGCGAAAGGGTGAAGTAATTGTTTGATTTCTGTCCTCGTCGATAATTGTAAAATGCCTTATGCTGTAAGAAGACTTTACGCGGAGGAACTATTGCGATGTACTCTATCGCGTTTCTTGTAACGAAGTACTCTAGCAACCTGCGGTGTACTTTATAATTAGAGAAACGGTAAACCGATGGAGGCTCGAGATACGAGTGGTTCTTCTTCGAGGATGCAACGAGCAAGGAAATGAACTTAAGTACCACCTAGAAGAAAGTCTATGGACGCGCATCTGCGTATTTAACGAAAATAAGCAACATTGCGGTTACGTTCGAGTCGATCGAGATTGTTTAACTCGAGGCTGAAAAATCGTGACGGAATTAAATTCCACGAGTACTTAGGCGCATCTGCGTTCTTCTTCGAACCGACGAAACACCAGTCGAAGGATAAAAATGCAATTCCCCGGGGATGCATAAATTCCGTAAACGCGGACCGTGGAACGTCGTAAATCTCGCGATCGACGAAGCAATCGACTAAATGGACACGTGAAATACAGCGTGGCGCTTCCATTAAAAAGAAGGAAATGATAAAGAAGACGTTGGATCGGCCGCGTTACGGGCCGCTTAATGGGCCCTGTTTACTTTCACATATTTATTAGCGGCCGCGTAATATAATGTCAATTAAAAACTATTGCTGGTACGCAATAAAAAGGGCTCGGATCGAGCGTCTGTCCTTGAATTAATCGCGGGACGGGAAACGTCCCGTTTCTCGAGCTCTCCGGTAGAACCCGTCGAATAAATTCGACAACCTTTTCCGACGTAACGTTTCGTTTTTTCCCGTTTATTTTCGTTCGCACGCAAAATTGAGTGCCCCGTAAAACACCGTGCGATTACGAAATTAACGAGAACATTAGCATCGTGGCGATAAATCAGGGACAATAAGTAAATGAGAATGAGAGCTCATTTGTTGAACCGATCACGCAGCCAACGCTAAACTTGTCATAGAAATTAATTTTTTAAGATAACTGTCGCTGAATCGTGGCATTAACTTTTCTTAAAGGACCTCTCACGCGATCATAAATTAATACAGTCAATAAAACGGAAAAGTGAGACGATGAAAAAATCATTTACTCGGACGCGCAAGAAAGACGGATCGTTCCTCGTCGCTGGTAACACAGTTGAGACCTTGACTTTTCGCCGTTCCATCGAAAACTAATCCCGCCTTAAGTCTCTAAGATCGGCTTAGAGAGGGCATAAACCGCGGAGTGTCCGGTAGCCGACGTTTAACTTCATTCTCGACTGTTAACCTCGTTGTTGTCGCTGGGCTACAGAGTCGTAAAAGGTACAAGGGGGAACGTGATCAACGTGGGTGGAACAGAGAGGACGCCCGGCGGTTCCGTGGGTGCCAGAGGGGAAGGGCAGGGCGGTAAAAGGGACGAGCTGAGAAAGAATCCGAAATGAAGTCGAAGTTTACGATCGGGTATATTTCATACGTTGCTCGGAAGCCGATTAGCGGGAATAACTTAATTCACGGTTTCGAGGCCGCGTGTATTTTAAGATCGCCGATGGTAGAAGGTGGCGAGGGGTTTGTTCCTCCCGTAATTCGTGCCACGTTTAGAGACTTATTTACGGTGCACGTTCCTCGCCGACGCAATACTTGGTCAATCGTATTTTATTAGCCGGGGCACAGCTCCGCTCGACCGCTCGATAAACTCGAATTACTTTTCTTCTTGCATCCAGTCCTCGGTTCTTCTGGACTTTTTACCCCGAGACGGCCAGCGAGGGCTTTGAACGATGTTTCAATTCGGTTCGTCGAATAATTTTCGAACCGCGATCGTGCTCGCGTTTACTGATTACACATTTTTCTTATCATTGCCCCTGCGTGCGAACAGATTCTTCGTAGAAGAACGTACGAAGTAAGAAAAGAGGACAGACGAGAGTGTTTGCTCGGAAACTCGTTTCTTGGTTCGGATCGATCAAAATCCACGCGATCTCTCCATCGAACCACGACGTAGGACCGTCGAACGACGATGGGGTTCGCGAACTCTCGTCCTCGACGCTCTATTTCACTTACCCCGGGCGTCTCACAATGGGCCCTTTATCTCTTACTTCCGACGAATATCGTTGCATAAATAAGCGGTTTCCCGGTGCAGCCACGTTGACAGTAACGCGAAAATCATGCTAACAGCGACGGGGGTAGCGTACCACGGCGGCTGGGACGTCCCGCGTGGTTTCGTGATTTGCCCGGTGGTGCATTTGTAATGCAGCGTAAAGAAAAGATAAAAGGGCGAACGGTTCATCGGTGCTAGGATCAGCTGCGACCGCGGTGAGGCCCGCTCGGCTGGCACGGTCGCGGGATCACGTTTTGCAATATTTATAAGCCGCATTTCAATAATATTATTCAGCCCCGGTTCCATTCCGGGGTTCGCCCCGCGAAGATCCGCGCCACGAGCCGTCGATGGAAACGGGATCTAATTAAAACGATCGACGTCCAATTTACGCGTCGTATCGATTTCCGCCGTCAATATGAAGACATTAAGCGCAGCGTTGAGCGCAGAACCTCGTCGAACCCTCGCGAGGCAGCAGTGCTCTAACGATAATCTAAACAGAACAGCCGCGGACCACCCACCAGGCGAAGTCGAAACTCGATTACCGTGGGCGCCAGGGTGCATGGTAACGAAGCCAAAAGCGATACGAGCCCGACGGTGTCCACGTCTGATTTGCGGTCGCGGGCAGCGCGAATTATAAATGGAATCGGGCCGATCGGGAACCGCAGGGCCCCATGTGAGGCGTCCTCGCGTCGGACGGGGCGCGTTTCACACGTGGCGGAGGTGCGTAAGGTCGGCAGCCTTGTCTGGGGCGCGGACAAGTGTGAAAGGGAAGGCCGTGGTGGAGGGAAAAGAAGAAAGGAAGAAAAGGGGAGGCGGCACGTACCGCGCTCGAACGTGGGAGATGTTCAGGTAGCCACGGCCGCGAATACGTTAGGCAGATTACGTATTATGATGCCCTATTGTATACAAATACGAATACCTACCGTGGCCTGTGCCGGTATATGGGCGTAGACGCAACGAGATAGCTTTGTCTCCCGTGGAAACGCGCCAGTAGCGCTGCGGGGAACGTTTCGTTGCGAGGGAGCATCGAGACGTTTCCTATTCTCTCCCGCGGGAATATTGAAACGATATTGTCGGTAATTAGGGGGAGTTTTAAGGGAGGTGTTGATGATAAACGATGGTCTTGGGTGCCAAGTGTTCACGGTCCCGTACATCTTTTCTGATCTACATTTTCTTGTTTCCGTCAACTGTTATTAAGAATAGGAAGGGTTAATTAATTTCAACTCGATCCCTGTTGTATACACGCGTACAACAACGTGGATACTAGTTACACGATGCGACTTACAACAGTGGAACTCTAATTATTCGGTGGAGAGTTTGGAGAACCCTCGATTAAGCGGACCACTGTCTGACTAAAACTGTCTAATCTACTGCCAAGCGTCGGATCAACGGAGAAGTAGCAGAACTCCGGTTGGAAGGTCTGCTTTCTCTCGACAGGTTAAAAAAACCGTAATACTCCGGTACTTCAGCAACGAAATAACATTATCATCGTACGGTGCCCGTTAATTACTTCGCGGGGAAATTATTACCGCAAAATTGTCGAGTTCGTCCCCCCCATTCTCACCGTCATAAATAACGAACAAATCCCTGATTACTACCGCCGCTATAATGCCCGAGCATTGCACCTCTTAATTAACAATCGCTCCAAAATAAATTCTTCAAATTACCCGCGAAACCTGTCCAGCCGAAGCCATTCAGCCAGATCATTTTTCACCGGCGCTCGAACCGTCCTCCCGGTCCATCGACTGCTCCGCGCCGGGGGAGAGGCCGCGCGCTGGTTCATTTCCGGAGCTCTTCAAAGCCGAAAAAGCCTTACACTGTAATACATAGTCCTTGGTCATTTCTTTATTACGCCGCGGATGATTCATGCTCGCGAGCCCGATTCGTAAATCATCGGAACACGCGACTATCCGTTCGTTCCGAGCCACGACTCTTTCTCCTTGCCCGCCTCTCGTCTCTGATCCCCCTCCGCTCCACCCGAGGAGATCCAGCCGGAGATCCGATCGAAATTTCGAGGGAGTCGTTAAATCATCCGTTGCTCGATGGTGTCGATCGACGTTATCCTTCTTTCACCCTCTTCCCTTCCAGCCGTGGCTGTCGTGCCAGACTCGCTGTCTCCATTTCGCTCTACCCGCAGCGGATCTACGACGCGAAGTCTCCGGAGCGGACAGAGCGGAACGGCGCGACGAGAGAAAGCGAAAGGGATGGGAGCGAGCTAGTTAATCAACGCACACGTACGAGAGACGCACAGTCATGCGTCGAGCAACGGAGGGGACGCGGGGATGTTTCGAGTTATTAATTGGCCGCGGTCATAGATTACCGTGCACCCCTAACCCTCCACCCCCCCTTGTCGCTTACCCTAACCAGACTCGCGATTTCCGCTCGCTAAATGATGATGTATTCTGCGTTCGAGCCTCCTATCTGGGTAACGTGAACAGCGTTGCATTGTACAGTGGTCTGTTTTGATTTTGGTGTCGCTACTTCATTATTAATTCGAAGTAGTCCCGTCCAATAATCGATGGATTTGGAATTGAATTACTTGGTGATTTGGATATTTAAATTTTCATGCGTTTTATGAGATGCTTCGCGATCGGGGGACCAAAATGACTTCATTATTGGAGAATTTAATTTCGAAATGTTTCGCGATCGATTCGTTCCAGTTCGAAACGTACATGTAACTGGAGCATTCCAGTTTTTAATTTCTTGTCAGTGGAATTTGAATTTTATTTCGTATCACGAACGATGCTTTAACGAGGGATCGATACGCGTGGCCTACCTTTTTGTACCAACACGCGAGAACATCATTCCATAGCGTCACCAAAGTACAGCGTGTACTTCGTTAAAATTCCAACGCTGGGAACTTTTATAATTCCCTAATTACAGTATTCAGAGAACGAACGTGCCTATTATATTTCCCCGAAAATTCAGCGCGCTCTGATTTCACGAGGGAGAACCAGCGCTACGCCTAATAAACGAATTCTTTTTCACACGCTCGCATTACCCATTACCCGTTCTTTGAACTCGTCGCGTCAAACCTTTTCGCGTGGCGTTCGAAAAAAAAGAATGAAAAAATGAAAAAGTTGCTCAGCCTGGCAAAAATTGATTTTCGATCGCGCGCGTAATGCGCGGGAAATTCGAGACTCGCCTCGAAATTGGCTCGAAACGCGTTTTTTGTCGCGGTAACGAGGTTAACGCGGGAGGACGCATCGCCCCTTTGTTTGCGCGCCGGTGACTGCGAGCCTCGAGGAGCGAAACGAGAGAGAGAGAGAGGAAAGGGTGGAGATGAAGGAAGGAACCGAAAGAAAGTTCGAAAGGAGGGAACGGACGTTGCATCGGCGTGAAAAAAGACGCGAGCTCTCAGTCTCATTTCCTAAGGGAGAAAGGAGATTGATTGGCCGCTGCTGGTACCTTCGATACTTCACCCTAACGCCTTAACTTAATGATCCGGAATACATCGTTACTTTCGGAGATGCGCGGCGATCCCTGATGCTTTATCAATTACGTTAGCGTTCACGGAGCCGAGGCCGTTATTAGCGTATCCCAAAGCGACACTGGGATCGATTGCTCGATTACTCTCACGCGATTATACGGGCCGGTAACATATGAGACGTCTGCCCTCGAAAATGTTCGAGTTCTCTACTACGTGGCTGCCGCGAAGGCGCTGTTTGTCCGGGGGAATCGATTCGGAACGATTCTCTGCTAATGCCTCCCGTGACCGGCGAGTGTACAGCCTTTTGCTGTTAAGTGAGAGTTCTGAAATTAAATCGCCCCGAGGGTGTTAGACGACGGTATGCGGAAGGAGGGTGCTGTACGACGAATACAGATGCAGCTGAACCACTTGTATCCGACTAGATGGAACGAGATGTTATAGAAGAAAATAAAAGGAATTTTTTTCGAATAATCGAACGAACGAACTCATTTCAATCGAGGATAAAGGTATACGTTACGTGTAACCACGTGAAACAGTTGCTACGAGGCAGTCTGTATTAGGGCAACGGAATGCACGAATAGGAAACGCGTTCAGGAATAAATATGCAAATAATGGGCATTCGGATAGAAATCCGCGGCATTGGTAAAAAGCTATCCGAGCCAGATACTTCACGGTGCTCGCGAAGCACCGCGTAACGCCCCCGGGGGTAAATTAATGCCCCCCCTCGACCTAAGTGCCAATAAAAATTCCCCCGACAAAGCGAAACGTGTAATAAAGATACCGGCGGGGCGCAATCGCGTTAACAAAGTGGGTTAATCGGTTTTTGCATAATACACCGTCCGGCTAACGATACTGTTATCAGCAGCATCGATCTCTGATTACGGGACACCCTTATGCGCGTGGCCTGCACCTTCGCCGTGCCGCGCCGCGGCCATCGTAGAGACCTCACCCTCCGTTCGCCGCCCGTACGTGCCTCTCTATCAACCGTTGCACGTGTACGGGAACGCGGGTAGATCGCCAGGCGTACTAATAACAGCCACTTCGCGAGTGTGAAATAATTACTTCGAATGGCATCCAAACCAGTTTCCCCGCGGAGATTAGCATAAGTGATCGAAATGATCAATGAGCCCGTGGCCAGCGCGCGACGTGCCCTCGCCCGTTCTCCCCTCGTCCATCGACGATCTATCGATCTCTACCCGTCCCCTTCTCTCAACCGTATCCGCGCCGCGCGGTTTCTCTCGCTTAACTCTCGCTCTCCTAGCCGGAGCGACGCGGTGAGATACTCTTTGCCCGGGTGACTTACTATGCCCCTTTATGTATAATGTACGTAGCGCGCTGCGTGTGCACACCGAGTCGCTAACACGCTCGACGGGATTTACGATCGCCTGGGTCCCATCGCATGGCCAGTCGTTTCGAGCCCGCTAGTCGTTCACCAGGACACCAACCGCGCGCGGCGGCGCGCGAGCGCAACGCTTCTCCCCTGCGCGCCGTCCAAACTTTCACCCGCGAGCGGACTTTAACGAGAGAAAAATTAGCCAGCCTTTTTACGAATCGGTCCACGATCGCTGGTGAAACGATCCCTGGGATATATATGCCCTGTCCCGTCGTCCTTTTTATAACGACGGGGAGGCTCGCGGGTTTCGCCGTTACGTCTGGTTTCACCGACGCTGCGAGCTCGATTAGAAAGTAGACGCGAAGAAGCGCGCTGGCGTCTCTCGCGTGGACACGAGAGAAATGGAGAACGTTGCCTCGCTACCGCTCGTTTGGGGGTTCCCGTATTTGGACGCAAACTTTTTTCAAATTTTCTTCTGTCGTTCATCGAGTTTCCTGACGCTTTCTATTTCGTTAATTACGTTTGTTAATTTTACTAAAATATGATACACCTTCGAAGCCGCGTATCGCCTGCACAAAGTGTTCCCATATGATCGCGCGCGAACTTTGAACCACCGGTCACGGATTACGAACGCGAAAGAATCCAAGAGGGTCATTTGTCTGGGCCGGGACTATGCCCGACGCGGCTTAATTTCGTGGATCGGACAAGAAGCGATGCTTCCTGCGCGGCGGACACTCGTTAACCCGAGGGTATTTGTTACAAGTGGATGCTGATGAATGACGGCAGCGTGGCTGTCGGACGGGCCGAAAATTAGGACAATAAGAAAGGAGGCTGGCAGGAGGCAAGAGGGCCGTAGGCGATTCCTGTTGACGATTAGCGTACCCTGGACATGCCTCGAACCTGACGGTGGACGGAACAACGCGGGCCCGGTGTTCTTTGGGCCCAGTGTTACATACCATTTGCCTCGCGAGCGATATTGCGCGGTCGGTGCCAACTCTGTTTCTTGTCCCTCGTTCTGTGTACGCGTCTGGCAAAATAAGAGGACGAGGACGGGGCAAAAGTATTGGCGGTGTCCTTAACGGTACGCAGGCGAGGCTGTGATAATTCGTCGATGGTATGCAAGCCTCGTACGAGGGAAATCGTAGCCGTGACTGTGACGAATTTCAGCTAACTCGATGGAAACTGGAGCGAGAGTGTTTTATGATCGGATGTAGCGCGGCGAAACGTCCCGATGGTGGTCGCTGCTAAATTGCTCTCGAGAAGAAATATTGAATTAGATCGAACCGAGCGGGCATTACGAAAGAAATCGAACACCGTTATGAAATGATAATGTTGCCTTCGCAACTTAATTCGACACGATCTCCCTTCTCGAATCCTTAATTCAATAGGTAATTTGGCGAGTGAGAAAAATCGCTGAAGAATAATGCAATGGCTATTAAAATAGTGTATTATCGAGTAGTAACAGCACTGTGCATTTATCAATAATTCTGTTCGATGCGATTCTTCGTCGCATTTACAAAAACGGAACCAGACGTGAAAGAGCACGAATTACGTATACAATGAACCCCATAACGCATCGACCGCGCATCGAATATTAACGTGGCCCATCGTCGAACGATTGCAACCCCCGAAAGCGCAGCTTTTCGAACTCTATCATTATTCAACGCGCGTCGGTGTTTCGCGCGGAAATATTCATAGCTCGAAACAGAATTTCGCGTAACGAATTCGCGTCAAAGTGATACAGCGCGAACAAGCGGCGATGGTATCGCGTGAAACCCACCCCTTCGCGCGTTAAATCGAAGCCCGCCCTCGGCGCGGTGAAATCCTCCCGCGTTTGATACGCTTTTTCGAGCGCCCGCGATTTCGACGCGAAATTAGTCGACGACCGACGTTGAACAGCAGGGCTCGCATTAACTTCGACGCGAACGTAATCCGCCGCTAATCACTGGCCGAGCGGATAGAAGCGGCACGGGTCAGGCGCGAGCAACTGCGCGATCATTAATTCGCGTTTAACATATCGCGCGTTCGCGTCCGGCTGCGGCGTGCACGTAATCGGGTTGCCAGAATTCGCAGTGTTTAAATCGCGGCCCGCTGGTAACGATCGCGCGGGAAGAAGCGTGTAAATTTGTACGCGGACGTGTTTCAATGGGATGACGTATGGACGCGCGACGTGGCGAAAGAGAGTTTTGTAACATTCGTCGCTTCGTTCGCGCGGTCGTAATTGGAAGCCGGTTTTCTATGCGAGTCGAGGTACTTTTGAGGGACTTGAATTTCTTTACACGATCGTTTGCTGTTCTTTCCAACACCTCGTCCCTTTACAAATTTTCGTCGCCTCGAAGCGAACGTAAAATTGTCATCTGAAACTACGAATATATTAATTAAAACCAGTCCACTGAAATTAGCGATTTCAATACGGATGAAAAAGTTCTCCGCGACGCGTCGAATACACTTAGAAGGAACAAAGTACAGAAAATCTCATCAAACTTCTCACAATTCTGAAACTGTACGTCTCCGTGGAGCATAAATAAAGCCCAACTCTCGCCCAGCACCTATTCCCCGATATTAAACTTCCAAGGTACGCCAGTCTCCGTCGGCTTTAAGGAACACACGACGAGATTAAAAAATAACATTTCCTCGAAGCGAGCCGCGGTACATGTGGCGGAAGGGACAATTACAAGAAGAAGAGATGCGGGGGTGAGACGCGGCGGGGGAGGGAAATAGAAAGGCGAGTATTGTCGTCGGGGTTTTACTCGAGCGGCGCACTATACGGGATGAAATTCTCTCATGCGCGGTACGACGTGTGTAAGAGGCCCGTTGGCTGATGCGAGATCTCGAAATTCCTCGTTGAGGACACGGAAACGACCTCCGCCTCTGTGTAACCGAGTCTCGCTCGTGCATACCATTTACCGGGCCAGGCTTCGTCGCGAGTGGCGACCTGAAAAAGTCACGTTAAACAGTATGAGAAAGTGTCAGGTTCGTTGATGGAACGAGCCGCGAAGAGGATTTCAGGCTCTCTAAGGAGGGCACAGTCTCGAGAGGCCAATGGTCGCGCTCGCGTTCTCACGACCTAACCGGGATCGACTTTTGCGCTTCGAGTGCTAGACAACGCTGTTCAACAACACGTGACGTTTAACTTCAGATCGCATTTCATATCGGATAAAAACATCGTGGACACACTGAACTTGAAACGAGAGCTAGACAGACGTTTCTAGCAATGGACATTAATTACGGACGAACAGGGGGTGGAATAAAAATGTAGCGCATTGAAAGTTTTATCTGTTTCTCTTATCACTCTGATTCATGATTTGAAAAAAAAGAGAAGAACCGATCAAAAACTGTATGGATCGAACGCAGCCAAGAAAAATGCTCGAGTCCAGCTTATCGTCGAAACGAACAACGGTACGCTCGTGTGCGGCCTATAAATCCCCCGGAAACGGTATTAAGGGCAGAGCGCAGATAAAGCAATTTCTATTCCGTGTAAATCGAATGAACGAAGTTTTGATAAACGCGACGAAAACAGTGGGAGCCCTCTGGCACCGTGGCCGCTTATCTCGCTCCGCCGCGGGGACTTTTAAAGGCTCCTTAGTCCAGTATCTCCAGCTATTAACCAAGAACCGAAAAATCTTCTTGGGTGGCGGATACCAGCCGTTGCGCGTGCAACGCGTATCACCGCTTCGCGTAGCTCTTTCCACGCGCGGCCCGTGTCCGTTTGTTCGTTTTACTGTCGACGCGCCGCCGCAGCTACCGTTCGACGGGACGTCGTCGGCCCAAATTCCACTCGCGCATACCAGGCCTCGTTTCGAACAAATGCGCTTCTCCACGGCTATCCACGCGCACCTGGATCGAACGGATCGAAACCTGCGCGCTTGTCTAGCTGCCATGACACGGAACGATACTTAACCGAGCGTCTCCTCGATGGACGATCGAACCGAGGTTTCGCTTTGCGCAACTTTCTTCCCATTTCGTGGTACATCCTAGACGACGCTGATTAATTGGAACAGAGACTGTTAGGTGTTTTTGTCCGGAAACAGCGATTTGTTCGAGGATTAAAAGCTAAACGCGCTAAGCGTTCCGGTTTAGATACACGAAGGTTTACATAGGAAACCCTAACGGTTCGAAATGTTGCAAGGATCGTGCAAGTTTAGAAACTTCCCTTGAGAAGTTCGAATCGAAGTCACGAAAAATCGAAAAGTCATTGTACGAGATTAGCGGTCCATTAATCCTGTATAGAACGAATCGAGGCAGCCACTAAAGCACCTTTGAGATAATAATTGAAATCGATCCGTTCGAACGTGTTCCCCAGCTACCACGATCGTTAACTAACGAAACACGTTAAGCCCGATGCTAGGAAGCAATTCCATGATACCACTTCTTATTACATCATATCAACTAAACGAAACCTCCTATCGAGCGATCAGACGGTATGAAAAAGCCCCGTACCAATAGCATCCACCGTCGAAAGACGTGTTGCCCCGAATCAGAACACGGATCTAACTCCTAGAACATAAGCGTGTAACGAGCATGAAACAGCAGATAGAGAACGTAAAGCGAGGCTATCCGTGTACCCGTTTGTACGCGAAGGTAGCGGCGCGAGAAAGGGTCAAATTTCCCAGTGGGAATGATTCAGGGAAAACGGCTGGCGCGCAGGAGTATCGTCGAGAGGGGGCCGCACGGCCCATATGCAGATTGTATCGTCCCAGGATGGTTGTCGCCTGGTTACCAGTAACGGGCTCGAATACTTAACCCGAACCTCTCGTACCTACAGCTTGGTCGAGCAAACGTCAAGCACGCGGTTGTGCGCGCGTTGTAGAGTTGCCAGATAAGTGGAAAGATGGTGAGTACGTCGCCACTCGTTCGTGGTTCCCCGCAGCCTGGTTCAAATTCGGTCGCTTTCTTTTCTCTCTGCTCATTAACCCCTTGATGCGTTCAGCGGCGAGTTTCTGGGATCCACGAGTCGTGAAGAATGTAAATTATGGTAATTTACAGACACGATACAATTAGATGCCATTCAAATGGTAGAAATGGAATTAACATTGCTGGAAAAGTCTGATCGAATGCTTAAACATCCCCCGTTTCTCGATTTTCACTGTACCTCGATCGAACTGTATCCGAGCGCACTGTACACGAAACGTTTGACGGTAACGTAAGAAGGAAAAGTTGTTTGGTTCGTGTTCTGGAGGAGAAAAAAAAAAGTAGGAGACATCGACGACGAAGGTGCACGGGAACGTGAAAGGGGATGCTGAGAGACGCTTTCAGTCGTGGTTAATGATACGCGATGATACGCGGCATTCGTCACTGTCCGATGTCCGGCTTGATTGCCGCTACTGTTCTCTATCCTTTATCTTTCACAGCCTCGTAACCGCCGGCATACGCTTAAATACGTCCACGTGTATAAACGCAGTCTGCGCACCAGCAAGCGTGATACGCGTGTAGGAATGAGAGCCTGCGTTGAAATGTCAGGTGGAAAAAATCGCAGCCAAGCGTTGCAGTCTGAAGAGTAATAGACTTTAGCCAGATTTTGAATTCCAGCCGAATTGCACGCGTTTCACCAACGTCAGAAGTTACGATTTCAGGTGTCTACACGTACGAAAAATGTAAAATATCTGGTACAGAACGTAAAGAAATGATTTATGTATGGAATGATAAAAGATCATCGAAAGATGGAAGATCGTCGATATCGTGCCTCTGGCGAACAAAGACATTTAAACGTCACAAGTGACAATCGATACATTCGAATTCGAAACGTGATCGAAGGGCTTTCAGAATCGAGAAGGAAGGAAGAAGAGGAGGAGAAAGAGATTCCCTTCCACTGGCACACAGGATACCAAATATTTCACACTCGAGGCATTCAAATTTAAGGTGTTTCAAGTTCGAAACATTGAAATTCGCTACGCCTCGAACTCGCGCGATTTCAATTTCAAAATACCTCGGATTCCAGCCCGACTCCGTCGTTCTTCCTCCTTCAAAATGCATCGGAGGCGCATTGAACCCTCGAGTCCTCCATTCCACCTCCGCGTACAGCTTCTGACCGTGATTTATAAACTTGAAACAGTATGGGACGCAAAAGTATTCTCTGCAAATGTTCGGAAAGTGAAGCGAAACGATTGTCACGGGGCGTACGTGTTATTCGATGGAAAATCGCGAGCGACACAGCACGCAGGGAGGCTTAACAGACGCGTTGCCGCGTCGCGAGACGTCGAAACCGCGGCCAAAGAGGCCACGAGGACAAAAAGTACGTTTGGCACACTTCACCATTAGCGGGTGCGGCGAGGAGGACTGAAACGATCGGCCGTAACTCATCCGACGAGGCGCGCAGGGTCCGGAGGGCCAGGGCTCTGTTCTCCGTTACTCACTGACAGCCAGCCGCGGAAAAAGTTAACTTATTCTAAGCGTGAAACCAGACCCGGGCACCGAAAAGAAGCTGCACATCGTAATCAGTCCCCTCGCGTGCCGTCAAGCGCGCTCGACTTTCGCGGGAACCGCAGGGTCCTTCGTCTTCGCCCTTCGCATGGTCCTGCGATGGCGCGCGGAATCTCGACGGTAACTTTTCCAACGGTAATTAGGAGGACACTCGTCGCCTGAGTATTCCTGGCAATCTTTATCCGTTCACTCGCGTTCACGACGAAGCGAGAGGCGGACGCTGTCGACAATCAAAGCAATCGGACGGAATCTAGTGAATTAATATCATTCGTTTGATTAATGTAAGAAGAAAAAAAAAGGTGAATTCCTACGAGAGACGGGAGCTCCCACGTTAATTTCCCCGACTGTTTGTCCAGCTATTGAGAAAGCTGGGAAAACGATGTTCGAAAATACAGTTAACGTTGCACAAGCTCGTACGATAATCCTAATCGAACGTGGCAAGGTATCGCGTACGGGCGCACGCAACGGCAGTGGCATTTAGGTTCACATCGATGGCGCAATTCGCGGCAGCTTATCAAGCAATTCCTCGCGCAACCCTAATCACGGAACGCAGCTAACGGCGAAACAAAAACGAGCGCCGCCGCGAATTAATACAAATTACCAAGATCTACGCTGGGTGGCCGCGGAAAAAGTGTAAAGTGTCGTAATCGGCAATCGAACGAATCTTGTTCCCGGTGTACGTACACGGGTACCGATAATCGAGCCGGCGTTCGAGCCAGCCCGATGAATAAGACCGATATAATTGCTCGTCCTACTTCGTAATCGGCGGCTTTCGATTGCGGCCGTGTTAGACTAGTTTTCGTGCTACACGTAATAATCCGACTGCCGCGCGGCGTTCAGCCTATCGTCTGGAATTCTATTCAACGTTTGCACGGACACGGTAAATGAACGTAATCGCGTCCGTTCGTTCGTTCGAAGCCGCTGGCATTTCTATTTTCCCAGCGATATAGCCGCGTAATATCGTATTAATTAACACTAATTAGAGGTATCTGGCATTCGGTACCGCCGGCAGAGCTGGAACGTTGGCATTAGCGATGAGCGTGGGTGTGATTGGCCTATAGGCTTCCACGTAGATCCGCCTTTTCTTACACGATCATAAAAACGGATATATCTTCAGGCTCCTGTAAGGAGTCGAGCCTTCCGCACTGAAGCTGTTTACTACATTTTTATTATTACAACCAGATACATAGATATCCACCACAGATACCGCGATCCGAGACTTCCTGTTTCCAACTCTTCGCGGCGTCAATGATGGCTCGACGCGCAACTTCTCATCATCGAGTTAAACTGTTCAATTCGAGAAACAAGAAAGGTAGAGGACGATCGTAGTAATTAAATACTATCGGACGAGAGGATATCTGGTTGACACGCGATTGAACCGGCTCCATTCGTAGCGGACGTCCCGCGTTCTAGGTTCGCGCGGAACCTTGACATTCATCAATGCTCCGCGAGGAAATTAATATAGCCCGCGTCCCGAGCGGCAGAATGGATCACGTAGGGGGCTCGCCCCGTGAGACAGAAGACAGAAGAATGGACGAAAGATACGGGGCACGGCTGTCCATTGTCCGAGGCGTGGGCAGGCAAGACAACGGTCACGTTGCCGCGAACTGGTCCCCTTGACGGCGTACATACGATAATACCGGGGCTTGATGGCATATGGAGCACAAGATCGATACCTGGCCGATGCGACGATACATCCGTGACGAAGGTATCAGGGCCCCTATTAGACGTTCCACGATCGCCACGACGCTCTCGCGTCTTCTACATATTCCGCTTAGTTTGCACTGGCGATCGCCCGTGTCCCTCTCGATCGTCAAGGCCTCTCCTCCCCTGCTCCTCCGCCTCGTCCTGCCCCGTCATTCCGTTCTCGTCTCCGCGGACGTTCTTCTTCGGGCTGGCCCCGTCCCAGCCGAGCTTCTTCTCCCCTCGACGTTTCCATCCGAGCATTGTCAGGGTAACTGATCGCTGCGGGCCCGCACGATCGATCGATACACGCTCGATTCCCTGTAAGCAAGTTGCAAATGCGATTGGCGTTGAAGGAGGAGTCCTGCCGGAAGCGGCGGGCCACGGTGAGCATTAGATGTATTAGAGGGGGGTAGGCGTTGTTCCCGAAGCTGCTCGACGATGCTGGCCTCCTCTCGATGGACGAACGACTGGCTGATGTATGTCGTCGAGGAGAATCGTTAGGACGTTTGACCGGGCTGAACGTGGAAAGATGATGATCTTGAAGAACCCGATAATTTACCAAGCGAGGGAACTGGTTACGCGTATGTACGAGATGAGGGTAAACACTCCGCGTTTGTTACATCCCGTGCTTACTGGTACGCGTTGCGATCCCTCAGAGTCAAGATCGGTAACTAACTTCGGGTTCACACTGGTCGCATCAGCTGTTCGCTGGGATTCTTGATTCAAGTTTAGATGTTTGCTTAAACTCGAAATCGGTTCAGCGATAACTTCGTATTTGCTTACGTAATTGCACTTAATACAGTTGGACTTGCGAATTATCCTGCATCTGATGTCTCGACGTAAACTAATTTTTGGAACATCGACACGATCCATATTCGCGAGGACAATTCATTATGCTCGCGAAACTTCGTCGAACGAGCATCGAACGAGGCTCACCGGACGTTACGACGGAACTTCCTCGAGGAGCGTATCGCGACGCATCCTCGACGAGTCGCCTGATATATTCACAGGCCTGGAAACGGCGACGTGGAACGATCCAATCCAGCGCGTTGGTAGAGGGCTCGGAACCGAGGGCTGGCCCCGTCGTTTCGTACTCTCCTACTGTGTTTCAATATTTCCTTTATGCCTGGAGAACCGCGTTAGTGGCCGGTCTTTATGTCCCTGGCGAGCATAAAACCGGGTGTAATAACTTTACACCAGGCGTACGTTCGCGACATTTCCCTCGCGTCCAAAGCTGACCACGGGGATCATTAAACCTCCATCCCGTGTAAATATTCCCCTGGCCAACGATTATCCCGTTCCCGCGTTCGAAGCCGCGGAGATTTCGCGCGACAGTAAAGACGTCCCCCCCTGGACAACGATCACGCGACGAACGCTACTTTTGACGCTCGCGGTTCCGCTTCGATGTTCGACACTCCGTTCGCTGGCAATATCGCGGCGAGCGTATCGCCAGGATTTGGCCCGTGCTGTCTGCTAGCGCGATCGTCCTTTGGGATTCGATGGGCGTCAGGCGCGTTCCTTGGAATTCTTGTTAGCGAGCCATGTACGAGAAACGATGGATTTTTATGGCCTGAACTGGTTTACGGTGTGGTTGCCAACGTTCAGTGCTCAGACGTCAACAGGTGGAGAGAAGTCGTTGTACTATACACTCTGCTATTACAACCTATCAGCAAATGAATTAAAATTGCCAATTTTCGAGTTCCATCGCTGACAGGAAAGAGGTCTGCGAATATCCAGAGTCCCTATTGCGTTCGAATCTCGCGAGTAATCTCCGCGACCTCGCGATCACCATCGGTCGTCACGTTGGTATCGCGGGCGCAATTCACCCGGCCACTTCTCACTCCCATCAGGCTTAAATCGATCGAAAGATCGCGGTGTTCGGTCGCGTCCGAGTAACAAAATGACGCGGCGAAAAAGGAGCAGAGCGGACGCCGGTTGCGGTTAGGGGACAAGAAAAAGGCGAAATCGAGGGAAAGGCGGGAGGAGGGAGGCAGGGTACGATCGTGAGGAGATCCACGGGCAGATTTAGCGGCTCCCGCTGACAAGACAATAGCTGTTCCCCTCGTTTTCTGTGGACGCGCATTCCGCGGGTAGGTATGCGCGCTTCACGAGAAGCGCCCCGACGCGCTCGCCCCCGGGGCCCTCTCGCGCCTTCCGGAGGACTTCTTCTTCCTCTACCGCTGCTCCGACCACGCGCGGCTGTCCCTTATCCCTCCGAAAGCATCGCCGCCGCGCCGTTTTCTCCCCGTGTCGTTCTTTTGCATCGGGAATGGTTTCCATTCGTCTGTCCTGTTCGACCCGGCTCCTGCACATGTTTATCGCCGCCGCGGAACTGACACTTTCGCACGAATAGGCCGGGCGAGAAGCACCCGGACAGCGATACCCGGCTGGAACGGGACGGCATTTTCGGCCATCCGCGACAGACTGCGAAGAACCGTTCCGACACGCCGCTCGGTTCTCTTATTCACCCGTTTCTGATGTATGGAGGGTGGATGTACCTGGTTGAGCGTCTGTTGGCGACACAGAGGGATGGTTTAAATGGAATTCTGCTTGATTTTTTTAACGTCGCTGTTATCTCTTCGACGAAGCTTGCTGCGTTCTTCTTATTTAGAAAATTAGGAAGAAGACAGTGCGAAACTTGAATATCTGTAACATAAACGGATGTCACGGTATTTAGCGAAATTACGCGACAAGCTCGTATCTCCGCTTTCCCGTAAACGAAACCAGCCGTGTCCCCGTCCACGTCCACTCGTCGATCCAATCGCGATCCCTGCCCAATCAAACACAGCAACTCTCGAACCTCTCGAAACGAAGTCGTACTTCCAGCGCGCTTCCGCCAGGGAACGACACCAATGGGGATAGTTTCTAATTGAGCAAGTTCGAGCTGGACCACGAGATTAACATTTAACGAGTCCACCATCTGGAACCTGTACTGACAGCTAACTAATGCTGGGAGCCTGGACGGCTCGGGCGGATGCACACACGGGCGAAGGTGGTCGATCACGCGTGGCTAGAAGCGCAGAGGGCCGTTGCGAGGTTCCATTTCACGCACCGTGAAGTGACTGCTGCCTCCTCTCCCATGTGTTTAGAACTTCTGGACCACGGTCTAAAAAGAGCAGGTGTAATCGTACGCGACGTGGGACAGCAAATCGACAGAGTTCGCGCGACGCTACGCGACGGAAACTCTTGCCACGAATCGATAAGCCGGGTAAAAGGGAACGATGAAATTTGTTGGTTGTCTCTGGACTGGGTAATTCGCTGGCTGTTCAATCAGACTGATTACCCTGGCGACTCGCGTCTCGCTCGATGGAACGCTGGGTCCGTTCTGAATCGCCGTGTCGGAGCGTTTGGGGAGTTCGCGTTACAGGAAATAGGTTGTTCGAAGAGTTTTGCTAATTTGCGACTGAAAACTAGCTTGGAAATTTATGAGCGGTCTATCTGAACTTGTCGACTAATCGAAGTTGTTAAATTCACTTGGAGTTGCCGCAAAGTTATAATCGTCGAGGGCTTGTTTCTGGCAAATCTCGCGGTTTTCGCGTTCGAGATCTAATTACTTTTTCCAGCTCGAACCTTCGACGCGAACGGACGCGGAGCGTATCTACGACGGGTCCGCATCGAACGCGACAAATAGCGTGCGCGGCGGAGCCGAAAAGCGCGGCTCTCGAAGAGACAAAGGGGGACGAAGAGCCGCGAGGCAGATTCGGGCCAGCGGAGCCGAGGAGCGGCCGAGGGAGACTTTGATTTACATTCTCCCTAATTACAAATGAAACGCGCGCTCTTATTGGCGCGTCAGTAGCTCGCAAGAAGGATGAGCCTCGTGTATCGTGCGGGGCGCATGCGTGCGAGCGAACGGAACGGGCCCCTCTCGTCGTGCGTGCACGCGCACCCGGCGGACCGCGAGGATACACGTCTTTGAATACGTGTGCGACGCTGCGGTACACGTGTAAACGCGCGCAGGGGGTAACGAGCGAGTTGACGCGAAAGAGGAGCACGGGACGAGAAAAACGGCGAGAACGAAGAAAGGAACGACACACGGTGCGCCGCGTGCGAATCCTCTTCTCTCCGGCATTTATCACCCCGGGAACCGCGCGGCAGTTTACGCGCTTTTAGGCGACACGCGCGTGTGTGCGCGCGTGTGCGTACACGCGACGAATCGGCCGAGCCGGCACGACGACCAAACCGCACGGGAGACCGTCTTCCGCTTAATGAATGTAGATTTGGTAGTCCCTCGCGGTACGGATATCGATGGCTAGGAATTTGTCTCGAGCAAAGGGGAAGAGAAACACCGTGGAGAGATATCTTCGCAGGCCAATTTCTCCACCCGGCCAGAAGACGCGAGCTTTGTTAATGTCTCGCCGCGTTCATTTTTTAACGGAATCCCCGTACGATCGGGGAAAAGTATACCGCTGCGTGTTCGCGGTATAAATATGTTTAATCTGATGAGACTTTTCGGGGCCGCTGCGATCTGTTTTAATTCCTCGCGACGGGCTCGCGCGGCATGCGAATCTCCCGACTGGATGAAAGGTTTCTGGGCATGCGATGAAGGAATGATAGCCGATCGGAATGTGTTTGCTCGATTCCTGGCTAAATATCATCGAGCCGCAATTATCGTCGTTTTGCGGTTAAACGTAGCGAGCATATCGGAGACTTTTAGTTTGAGCTGGCCTATCGAAAGGTTCTCCCGTTCGAATCGCAATCAGGCGATCCCATCGGTTGCGAAAGGGCCATCGGGCTAAAGATCGAGTGGGCAATTTTTCATTTTGTCCCGCAGCCTTTTATCCGGCCGGTGAAATTACCCGCGCCTAATATCTACACAGCAACAGGCCGCGCGGCCGTATTTGGTGCGGCGATTGTTACGAGTCGCACGGCACCGCGGCGGCTGCGGTGCGTTCGGTTTTAAAGAGGAAAAACAGAAACACGGGCGAGAACAATGCGAGCGCAATTTCGTGCGCGATAACAGGGACGGGAACGAAGGCATTTGTCAGTACACCAACCGCTTAACGACTCCGCGCTCGAAGGGAGCAACAGGTATCGATAGCTAGAAATTAGTCTTCGCCTCGGGGTGGGATATATCTCGCATGAACTTTAAAGCGGCCGTTTTTTCAAAAGGGAGAGCTAATAACGCGCGTTTCTCGTTGCCCGTGTGCGTGGCTGTGTCCGTGCATTAACGAAAAAATCATACTACTAATTGCGAACGAATAGCACCCGCAAGTATTCGTCTAAACCGAAGCAGCGGAATTTTTGTAAATAAAAATATGTACATTCGATTGCTAATCAAATGCATTTTCTTGATTAGTAAACTAGCTTTCAGATTAATTGATATCGAGCACGCTTTCGCGTGCATATTTGCATATTCGAAATGGATTATCCATATATGCGCATATGCGTGTACGATGCAAACATTTACCAGCAGAATTTCATGCGAGGCAAAACGAAAAACGCTTTATCGATACCTTGCGACGAGAAGAGAGCGGAAGAAAGAGAAAGAGAGAGAGAGAGAGAGAGAGCGAACGAAGAAAGCGAGGAGGGTGGACGATCCACAGATCAACGTCAGAAAAAGTAACAGCTCGACGACGTCGATAGAACGACGCCGAACGTGGACCCACTTCTTCGACCTAATGAATATAGATTCGTTTCAGCAAGAAGCAACAGATATTGATCACCGCGAATACGTCTCCGCGCACGAATATTAAGTTATCATTTCACGGAGATCGCGGTCTGCGTTACGAATCCAATCGAATCCAATCCGATGCCCGTAATCCATGGAAATACGTGTTGCTCTAATTTGCCGACGCGACCTCTACGATACATGAACGTACAACCGCAAGAAGGACCCTCGGGAGGGAACGAGAAAAGAGGCAAAAAAAAAAGGATAAAAAAAGAGCGGAACGGAACCACTGTAATACCAATCAGACCAGAGATCTTCTGCTTCCGTTGGCCAGCGTCGTCGTACGAAAGTAAACGCAGTCGGTCGCATTCCCTGGCGATTATCGCCTCCGCTCGATTATACGCGCTTCGTCGGAGCAAGAAATCGCAGTAGCGATCGACCGGTCGGGAGAAAGGAAGCGGGGCTGGCCGGCAAATAAGAAGAAGAAAGCGGACCGGCCGGGCGTCAGATGGAGAAAGGCGAGGTGGCGTTCGTCTTTGGAATTTTCGACGAGTTCGCGATGGAAATGAAGCGCGAGCACCCGCGCGTATATGGTACGCATCGACACCGTGACGCGGGTATCGATATCGATTGATTTATCTCGGCCGATTCCACCCGTGGGCCTGCCTCCGCTGCGATGACTGGGCTCTCTCTCCTCGCGAGAGGGTGTATTGCCCTCTCTATCGTCCGTGGCACCGTCTGCGACCACGCGCGACCGTTCCTTCCACCTAATGACATTGGCTCCTCGTGCAGCCGCTCTTAGGGCTGATTAAAAATGGCATAATGAAAGAAGCTGCGGCCACGACGATACGACGCCGCTACCAAGAAGCCGGCAAGCCTCCGGCGAGCGAACGAGGATGGAACGAGACGGAGGAGAAACGTAGGAGTCCAGGCGGGAGCGGAAAGGTGGTAGACGGAGGATGGTGGAAAGGGTGCGGACGAACGGGCGAAATCGCTCGAGAGCAGGACGGAACGAGACGAACCGGCCCGTAGAATCTTCTGGTCCTCCGGTTGGAGTTTAGTTTTTTAAGCGATCAATCACCCGCTCTACAAGAAGTACATATCCCACCTACCGAAACGAGAAGCGAGTTAGAAACGGGCTGATGCAGGGGGGGAGGGAAGACAATGAGAGAAAACGGACGAACGTCTCGTCGAGGGTTCCTGCGTAGGAACGGGAGATTGGCGGAGGGCGCGGTGGATGGAGATAGGCGCTCGCCAGCCTCGGATCCGGCTACCAAATCATCGTTATTAAACGCTTCATCGACCGCTCCCGTGTATTATCCCCGGAGTGTAGGCTGTTTACGAGCCGGCAGGAATTCCTGGCCCGTGTCCTGTCGCGTTGGGACTAGTCGGAACTTGTACACGGTTACGTACCCGCGAAAATGAGCCGTGTAAACGGTCGGACTACCGTTCAGTTTGCTCGAAGAAGGTATTACTTCGCGTGCGTCGAGCGATACTCGAGTTGGATGCGCGTTTCGAGGTATTCTCGTTTTATATACGCGTTCTTGAAGCGTGTTCGAACGTCTGTCTCGAAAACACGTTGCACCGAAAACGAAACGCGAGCATCCCATCGTCGGATTCGTACCTGGTGTCGGGGCAGCGAAACTGCCGCTGTATAAATAACATCCGCGATAATACACAAAATCTATCTGCGATGCCAGCGAGATACCCCGATCAGGAACAATCGTCTCGGAACGGAGTGCTCGAGCGGCGATTTCCTTGTAAATTGCTTTTCGATCCCGCTCTTCCTCCCCCTGCCCGCGGCCCTCCCCGTTCGCCCTTTTTCATCGCTCACGAAGCCTCTTTCGGGCCGCGCGCGGCCTGCCTCCTCCGCTGAATCCTCGCTCTTCTCGCCGAGGTATAATAACAAAATATCATAATCATCACGGCTAACTACTGTTTCATTAAACGATTAATTAACCCACGATATATTACGTAGATAGTGGCAGGAATCCCCCGTGGTCCCCGTCACGATCTCGCTCCCTGGTCTCCGCTGAGATACGCGGGCGTTGCGATGCAACTTTCACGCGGCATCGACGCATCGCCATCGATCGCGTCCTCCCTCCCCGCAGCCCCTCAACACCCATCGTCACTTCCCTCGTTCTCTCTTACCGACGCTGCGATATCCGACGATCTCTCCTCGTCGATTTTAATTCTCCCGTCTGAAAAGATCCGTCAAGGGACGGGTATTGGGTTTGTCCTTGCAACAAGGCCATCAGCGCCCCGTCGAGACGGGGCCAGATGCCGCCGAGCGATTCGTCGACGACGCGAGACGCCCGTGAAGAATCGATGGAAATTAAAAATTAACTGCTCCCCCTATTTACACTCCCGCTTACCGTTAACCGCAGATGTTTCTACAAGAAAACCAGCCTAGCTACGGGCGAAGGCAGTCCAATTATGGTAATCGCTAGTCGGCGACGTTAGATTTGTCACTGCCGAGCAGCCTCGAGCCTCTCTGGTCCCTGCCCTGATCGTGATAAGGGCTGGGATGCTATTAATGATTGTCAACGAGATCTCGGTGGCTACTTTTTTCTTTGTTACATTTCTTTGTTGGTGTTGTTTATTGGATGCAAAGACGCGAGGGATGCGTTTCGTGGTCTGGGCTCTGATTCGGTTTATTAAAGTCGAAAATGGATCGTTTTTTACGGATGGAAAAATTTCGGATCGACGCCTCTTTGTTCGGGATATAAATCGTGCAAAGTCGCTGGGTTTTCAAAACCCCCTTTGTATTTTTCGCTTTCGAGATGGAAAAGAGGCGAACACGTATTCGCATATGCATTAACGTCCCCGGGGAGATTAATGTGGACACGATTTTTCGAAATTCCACAATGATCCGTAATTACTAAAAAATTAAACAATTCATCGTCGCGATAGCACGACAAGAGGTTCAGGCCCGTTTTCCACCGCGCGCAACTCGCGGCCGGCGTCCACCAGCATCGAAGAAACGCGAAGGTAATCTCGTTCTCTCTTTCTCCGGCTCTCCCCACCGCCATCTTCCAATTGCACTTTATTTATCACAATTTGCTGACGTTGATATATCGTTACACGGCCACACGACACATATGTATGCGTCATCGCAATTTACATTGGCCATCTCTCAATGTAACCGTCTTACTTAACGACCGGTCGACCGACCCGCGGACTGTCTTTAGAAACAGGGCCCCCAGCCCCCTCTCGCCCCAATGGAAACTCCGCCGCGTGGAATTTTCACGCGTCCCGCGACAGCTGGGGCCCCGACTGAAAGGTATACGGTCGAGCGATACCGCTTATCGAAAAATAGTACATTTTGCAATGGGAACCGGTTCCGCGGACAGATAAACCTGAACCGCATAAATACACGCCACTAAGTACTTTCAGCGGGCGACAAACATAAAGGGACAGTCATATTGCACGTCTCTTTTTCCCTTATCTCCCTCCGCCGGACCGACTGGCAAAGACTTGGAGTGAAAAGCCTCTGGATTGTGCCCCGTTACCTATACAAGTTCGTACCTATGTCTCTACGCGTACAGAGCGCGTGCACACACGGCTACGACCATACGTGTAACCGTTCGGAAGATTTTCTAAAAAGACCGACATACGTTTTATTGAATTCAAACGTTTATTATTGTACATCCAGTCCATAGAAATTTCTATCTGAAAGGCCGCGCGGATGAAAAAGTACGCTCTTTTTCCTGCAGATACGCACGTATACGGAGAGGGTGGATATATCGCGGGGATAGTCGAGGACGCGTATAGAGGATGGCCGTATGAAACAGGACGCGGATCACGAGGCAGGATATAGAACAATTAGGATGTTAAGTGTCGACCATTTAAGGACGCGTGTCACAACATAATGCCCGTGTCCGTCTATCCATTCATTCGTACCTCGGGCCCGTCCCACGCGATCCTTGTGCGCCTCTTATTCTTTTCTTTTTTTTTTTTGCCCGGTTTTGCGCGAGAGCCACGGCCTCATAATGCTCTTGCGCGGAGCTTTACAAGCGTCTTCGTGCGTTGGATCCAGGACGGTGCATCGATCACCGGCAATCTCACGGTCTCTAACTTCTCGCGGCTCCTCGAGGAGAATGGAAATTACAAAACGGAAAACGAGCAACGCGAACCCGCGCAGAGAATATCCCTGTCGAAAACGTGACGGATCACGGAACTCAGGCGCGGAGAACGTCTCGCATTGTGGGCGACGCGACCGCACGATCGACCGAAAAGTGACGAAACACGAGGGGGAAAAATAATTTTCGAGCAAGGCTGGACAAAGTGGAGGCATGCGGGCGAACGGTGTATAATATACGTAGTGTGACCGTGCGATCGACCGTAATGATCGCGTACGCGAAGATAAAGAGGATACGAGGGTAAAAAGAGGAGGGAAAATGATGTTCGAGGGAAGAGTGTACAAAGTAGAGGTGTGCAGGCGTTTGTTTGTTATGCGCAACATTTTCGGCCGCGAAACTGCCTCTCCGGGTCCACTTAACCAGCCGTAATGACCGAAAATCGCCACTTGCGAGCGCGAGGAGGCGATGCGTCGAGCCGCCCCATTTTGAAGGCAATAAATTCCATCGAGGGGCAGAGAAAACGGGAGGTGGAGCGACGAGAGAGAAAGTTGCCGAGATACGGGCTGTTGACGGGCCTGATTTTTACCACCAACTTCCACCACGATAATTACGCCAACCTTGTTTACCGATCTGCCTACACGTGGCCATCATCTGGCCATTTTGGTACCTCGTCGTGCCGTAAACGAAAGTTTCGATCCTTTCTGCTGACAGCCATTGTTATATCCGTACCGATACCACGCGACTTTCCTTCAAATTTACCATGCAGCGATTACACGCGAGAGGCAACTTTACGAAATATGTTAAATAAACGGGATTCTCGGTAACCAAGGAACGAAATCGCATCGAATAACGAGGAGAGTTTCGAGGAGGGCGCGGCTCGAGAAAGGAAGGGGCCAAACGGGAGAAGAAAAGAAGACAGGACAGCAAAAAGGAAGAAAAGGTTCGCGTGGAAGGAACGAGCGCGTTAGCGAAGGCAGCAGGTGTAAACGCGGTGGCAAAGTAGATGCGGATAAATATGCGAGGCACGAAGCATCCTTCGAGGGTCCTGTGAGAGAACGCGCGCCCGCTATAAACTGCCGCGATGATAATTAGAGCCCACCGGTACGATTATCGCGCCATATTTAGCGAACGCTGCTAGAGCAGCCCGCAAGGGAGCCCTCGGTACATAATTGACAACAGAGGCGGGCACCTTACAGGGTTACGCTTATTTTCCGCTCCGAAGAAAACGTCTGGGCGGCGCGCGTATGTACTCATTTGCCATCGCGCGCATCGGGGAACGCGAAACGTTCTCGATGAAGGGGAGGAGGATGATGGGAGCCTGCGAACGGGTAGAATTAATGCGAAGACAGCCTTTCGGTTCGCGTGCACTAGAAGAGCTGCTATCGAGTTTATTTTCACCGGTCTCCTCGATGAGAAATTGAAAGTGTGCCGCGGAAATTGATCACCTCCGCCTTATTAGATTAGAATCGTATGAAAACCTACTTTCTCGACGACAACGACAACTTTCTCGAGGACAGCGACGTAAATAATCCATCGATCTTCTAAGCACAGGTATCGCGATCAGCGAGGGCGAATAGGAATGAAATTGGGCGCGCGGCCATTTTGGAGACCGCACGTATACGCGCGCGCCTGACGCAAGAATTTTCGCCGGTCGCCCCGGCTGACGAATCATCGTTCGTTCATTAGGTCGGCCAGCTGCTCGCGAGATTACCATTGCCGGGATTGTTGCTGGTCATCGTTTGCAATCGATGCCTCGGGAACAGTATGGGGTCTGTTCCCGCGGCGTGCGCCGCGTTTCTATGTCATTTGACTCGCGCGAGCCGACGAGTTTCTAGCGTTTCGAGCCGGCCACGTTGCTGGTAATTAAATATCCGTCGTTTCATGCCCGGCGAGCCCGGCGAAATAATCGAACATCAGAGTCATAGGGCGGCGAGAGGTTTCCCCCTGTCGATAATGAATCGTACGGTTGTTGGATAATTAAAAACGGTGAAGGATATGCTTGGCTGGCATAACGCGCAACTTTTCGCGCTGGTATCACTCGAAGCGGTGGGAACGAGAAACTCGAACGTGCAACAGGCTCAAAAATGAAACTGTCTGAAGTTTATCCTGTACCCGGCGTTGTTGTTATTCGTTTGACAGCGACTAGTGGCATTTTGACTTAGACGTTTGAACTTTGTTAGCATTCACTTTGTTACTTTATAATTTGTAAAGCTACTCAACGATTCCTCCCCGACCCGTTATTTCCTGGAAACAAGCAGACATCTACTATCAACCGTTAGCGTGGCTCCGAAGAAGACAATTACAAATCGTCCCTGCCCCCCGCTCTCTGGTTCTCGCGTAAGCGCCATTTGGGTTACAGAGCGGCGCAAGAAAGAGGAGGAAAGAAAAACGTCTAAGCAAGAAGAAAAAAAAAAAGGAAAAAAGGAAAAACAGAAAAAGAAGGACCGATGCATCGGTCTTCCCACGCGGCCGCTAATTACCTGACCGTTACCGGCGCGCTATCGGGAGGATGTTTTTACAGACGTTAGCGAGGAGAGCTGGTAATCATGAGTCGGCGCGATGCTCGAGCCCGGACCAATGTAACACCGCAAATGAAACAAGCGGACCGCGCGAATAATTATGGCCCGCCACATTCGGGTCCTTAGAATATCTTCGTTTCCCTCGATAAATGCACGTCGATCGGCCGCGATGACCAGCAACAAACCGCCTTAGAATCGGTATCGCGTCCGGATTGCGCTTGCACGCGCGCCAACCCGGCGAGTGTTGCGCGTAATGACGACGCGATGATTCGCAAACGCGTGCAAAATCATCGACTCGTCGCCCTCTTCTCCTCCTCTGCCCTCCCGTGCGCGGCGAGAAGAAGAAGAAGAAGAGGAAGCAAAAGGAACAGGAGGACGGCAGGGTGAAGTTGCCGGAGCCAAAGCGCAACGCGGCCCGTTGAAAGTGATGTATACCGAGTGGCTGGCTCCTCGGCGCTAATTACCGTTATTAGTAACCCCCCACCAGACTCGGTACTCGCAAACATTAACATAAGGGACAATGACAAATGAGAATAACGCGGCTGCGACGCGGTAAGGCACTGCGGCCTCTCTTTCCATCCCGTCCGATTCGTAGGTCGCGCTTCCTCTTGCCTTTCGTTCGCTGCTTCGATCCCCCGTCTCTTCTCTTCTGGTACCTCGCGCGCGTCATTTGTTTCCAGAGTCGTTGACGACGCTGCTTGCGATTGTATCGTGACGCGGATTTTCGCGTGAAACCTTTGACACTAGGAGAATACTTGGTGAACAACGAGACACGGAGACGTGTCCAAGGACCGATGGAAAATCGATAGCTATCGTTCACCATCGAGAAGCTTTCCTCGCTCTTCCACCTTAATTTCGTTCGGCTCGCTCGCTCGTCGACGCTCGAATTCCGATCAGCCAGCCCGGCGGCGTTCTTCTTTCCTTTTTCGTCGACCACCCCATCGATCCTCCAGTGATCCGTACTTCGATCCCCCGGCCCGTTTCGTGTACATACGAAATCCGATGAAAAGGGGTCCCCAGTGACGGCACGTCGAAAGGGGACTTCCGCGTGTTTCACCGCACGACGGACAATTTGTTTGTTGCAAGGACGAGGCCATGGAAGTGGAAAGAAACCAAGATGGAGGGAGAGAGAGAGAGAGAGGAAAGTTTCGAAGCTTCGTTTCACCCTTCCGGACCGCCGCCCCTTTCCACCTTCGATACACCTCGCCTCTCTCCCCTTTCCACGAGCAGTTACGTACCTAACGAGGCCGCGAGATGGATCGGCTCTCCGTCGAGAATGCGCCTCTTTCTCCTCTCTTCCTTATCCCTCCTCGTTCTTCAACCTTTTTTTCTTCTTCCTCCTCTTCCTCCTCTTCATCGTGCTCTTCTCATTCCTCTTCCACCGTGTCCGCGATCGAACAGGAGCACCGTCCTCAGGCCAAGTAATTTGTGCGCGAAGACAAAGAATTCCCTCCTCGTCCCCTGCCTCGCAGCACCCCGGCTTCTCTCTCTCTCTCTCTCTCTCTCTCTCTCTCTCTCTCTCACTCTATCTATCTATCTTTCTCTCTCTCTGCTTCAACCCCTTCGAGCGTCCTCTCGAACGGCTCTTTCGTTCCTCGCGCAAACTTCGTTCCGTGCCGCGGACCGGGTAACGAGACGCGGAAACTGATTGATTTCCCGTCGTGGACGCCTGCCAGCGCGATAGTCCGAAGCATTAATGAAGTTGTCGAGGTGACCGCCTCGGCCTGAAGCTGATCGGTGAGGGCTCGCGGCGGGAAACGCCGTCCTCTCGTTTGCGGACGTACGCGCGGGACGTTTCCGCGCGTCCTTCTCTCCCATGCCATCGATACTCCTTACGTGCCCGACTTCTGCTCGTATTAAGAAACTGCTTCGCTTGAACCGGCAGTCGAGTGAAGGATGGTACCAGGCTGAGTGTCTTTAATCGTACCCTTTGTTCCATCCGTGATCGATACGGAGCAACTCCGTTATTGTGGACGCGGGCAAACCTTGTCGAGAAGAGGGTACCTGCGTCTCGACGTTCGACTCGGTTGCTGGAGAACGTTGCGGACGACGTTTCAACTGAAGCGAGTGGCATCGGTTGGTTCGAAATTTTCGTTTCCGTGAAAATTACCATTTTACGGAAATGGAAGATGAATGAAACGGATGGTCTCGCGACTGAGATCGGTACGCTCTTATGGTTAGCACGTTCGCTTCTTACTCCGAACGGATTTTCATTATTCATATTACACGCTGACTTAATTCCGTCACGCGTCGTAGCTTAGTATAAGTGCGACACGGATGTGAGCCGCGTTCGTAACGCTCGAAACGTACTCGGACTCGGGGTTCGATATACGCGCGGCGAACAGCGTTGAATAGCGTTACGTACGGCTGCGTTTTGAATATTACAAATTTAATGGAGGCCACGAGAGGAGGGAGAACGCGAGATAACCCTACATGCGACAAATCTTAATACCCTGAACTATGTGTCACTACCGTTTTTTTCTGTCGATCAGCACTTGTAGCCGAGCGCAAAAAACATTCGTTCCACTTAATAGCCAGTCACCAGACAAGCCTCGCAGGAGATTAACTGCCGCGTGTCCAGCTTATCAAAGCGGAACAGTCAGCCGTCAACGGTGTCCCAGCGTCCTATCAGACATAACTCGTAACGCGAGGAACTCTCTTCGTGAACTCTTCGTACCGCTGAATCCACGGAACCCAAGCGGTACCAACTGGTACCAACCGGTACCGCGACAATCCGAGCTAGAATCGCCCGATCGATTCACACAAATCTGTATATAATTCGATTAACGCGTAAACGCACGATAGCAGGATGGGAGGTGGTCCAGTGGAAACGGAAAACGATGAAACAGAAACACGTCGGAAGATGGTGGACCACGCTTGGCGTAAACTCGTTCCGGCGGGCCACGGCTATTGATTAGGATGACTGGGAGTTTCGAGATAAGCCGTGGCCCGTGTAAAGCCCCTTACCTTTCCATCCGCGGCTGATTGAGTTCCGATGGGTGTGCCGCACTTCAAACGCCTCCGCATTAATTATTAGACGTCCGAGGGGGCTTTCTGGAGGCGCTCGTGGTACGCGTCGAGCCGAATGGTCCCCGTGGGTTCTTCCCCGAAATTCCTAGGGGTCGATACCCCATATGGGCGCGTCGATCCTCTCTGATCGCCGATCGGGAAAGATCGTAACCGTGACCGTAGTTACCTCAATGGAGCGTCGTTGTTGTTTAACGACATTCCACTGGTGAACGGTAGACGCGCGTTCGACTTGAATGTCCATGGGAGAACAGAGAGAACGATGGTAGGCGGAGGGGGCAGCGAGGAGAGGACGAAGATGTAAAACGTTTACGAATTTATGACAGCAGCGAGGGGTCCCGGACGATTTATATCGCAATATAAATTTTTTGCCGTACGCTACTACGCGCCACGACGACGTAGCCTCCTCGCCAGTTCGTTCGATGCAATCACAAAGCTATCGATGCCTGATGGCTCTACGAACGGCAACGGGGCCCGCGTGCAATATTCGAGAGCCATAAGAAGGAGGAGAGAAAGAGGAAACGGCGCGGCGTACGAGGAAGAGGCAACAACGGCAGCCACGAAGAGGAGTTACGATGGCTTCCGGGCGGCAGGTGGTTCCCTCCCTCTTTCTTCCCACCCTCTCTGCGCCGCTCGTTCCAGGCTTTCCCATCGTCCGTGGGCACGGGCATCTCTCGTACCCGTGGCCACCGCCGCGTGTAGCGTATCGTCGTTCCAGCTTTTATCATTACTGTTATTATAATTTCGGTGAACGTGGCCTGATGAATCGATGCGAAGTCCCGGGGAACGAGCGGGGTGAAAAACGAGCGGGGGAAAAAAAACTTATCGCGCGGAGAAGGTGGGTCTGGAGGGAGATGAAGAGGTGGATACGGGGGAGAAGGAAGAGGGGACGGGAGGAAAAGGAAAACGGAGGAGAGTGGACCTCTCTAGAGGTTCGTGGTTGGCCCTCTTGGTAATTTGTAGCTCCGATATCATCGCTACGAGTTATTCAAAGGCTGACCAGCGTACGTAGCTGACTACTTATCTACCGATAGCACCTCTTGGTTCCTCTCTTTTCTCGTTCAATCCCCTTAACTCGTCCCGAGATACTTTCTGTTTTTACTTCCTTCTTTGTAACTTTAGTGGTCGGGATCCTAAACTAGCGATGGACGAACTAGACGTACGAATCGGGGACCCAGCTCGTTCGAAAGTTCGCCGTCTGATGCTGAGGACGCCCTAAGGAACATTTCTGGATTCGAGAAAGTGACTGTATCGTTATAGAGTTCCGCAAACGGTCAGCTTAAGTAGTCGTCAATATGATTTAATTATAAGCGCAGAGATCGTGCGATTAAAGGAAATCGTTTCTCTTTTTGTCCGTAAGGTCTGAAACGTATGATCGAATTATATTCGATTCGATCTGCACGCATCCTGCCCCAGTTCCACTGCAATTAGTTACTCTAATTCGATTTGCACTTTGACAAACTCTCTCATGACTTCCCCCCACGTTTGTCACGGACTATATTCACTCGACTAATTACTCCGTGAAATTATACGAGCTAAACACCTGTTTGCTCGGCAACTCGACCAGCCGGCGAGTCCAATCTCCTGATTCTAGGGAATCTTCTTCCTTTGCCGGGAATTTCCATATCAATATGGAGAGTAGCGGCTGACGGAACTCCGGGAAGTTGCGGCCCACCCCTGTTCCACGGGGCTGTTTTCAAGGAAACTGTCCGTCGAACGTCTCGTAGTCTGCTAATGACTTTCCAACGACCGCGGTCGTCTCATCCTAGACGGCCTCTTTGAGACGACTCGTCTTGTCCCGTGTTTCTCGTCGCCGTCTAGCTCCTAGTTTACGAAAAACAGTAGAAAACGAGCAACTTCTCTTTCTCCGCCAAACTCCGATAAGACCATGCAGGGTGGTCAGGCAGGTATCTCAAAGATGGAACGTTTGTCGTTCTCAGCGATTGCAAACGTTGAAACTGGAATCCAGGACATTGTTATCTTCCAAAATCGTGAAATATGAAAGCAGAAGAGGAGTTTTAATATCATGAATCTTGACGCACGGTATAATTGACGATCTTGATTCTAATCTGAAGTTTTTCAGTTCGAATCCCAATGCTCGAAGGATTTTCTTCCCCAGGAACTTAAGAGTAGTTGAAAATACTTTCCTCCGCAGCAACAAGCGCGAAGAAAGCCCTGTTACTCGGCGTTCGTTGCACAGAAGCCAGCCAGCCAGAACAATTAACTCCGTTCTCGGTACTTCCGCGAAGAATCGAGAGAACCGAGACTCAGCTCTGGCCACTGGTGAACGTCAACGGCAAAGGCAGGCGAGAGTCGATAGAAACGTGAGACAACCGGGTTCCCTTCGGGTTAGGATGCGTCAGGTCGATTGGTCATCGGAGTAGGACGGATCCGTCGGCGCGGCTCGATGGTTGCGGGTTAGGCCTGACCAAGGAAGAGAGCAGAGCGTCGGTCGCCATCGAGGTGGCAAGGAGGTCGCGATCACACGCCTACCAACTTCGTGCCGCGCCTCTTCGCTCTTCCTCGTCCTCTTGGTCCTTTTCGTCCAGGGCCTGTGGCGTATTTCACGCGCGTAACACGATAGCGCGAGGAACGGACGCTGTCGGGAGGAGAGAGCGGGAGACGAAACTGGTCGGGCATATATATCCATCGTTACGGATTTCCATGAGGTACAAACGCTGAACGTCGCGACGACACCTGGAAAAAACAATACGTCGAGGCCTCCTCCTCCTCCTCCGCCACCTCCTCGTCCTTCCTCCCCCGGTTTCTCGCTCGATTCCTCTCAATGGCGCGGCGCGCACGGCTCCATGGAGCTGGGTCCTTGCTCGCGGTCGCAATGCTTGTCAACATCGGTTAGCGGGATATTTCCTCTGGAGCGGGCATTGGCCATTGATGTCACACCCGGTTCTCTCTTACCTTTTTTCCCTTCCTCCCCCTCCTCCACCTCCCGCTCTTCCCCTCTCTGTCCTTTCTTCGTTCGTTATAATCGAGCCGGAGGGACGAGCGAGAAAGCGGAGATCTCTTTTCACACAGGAGCACTCCGGTACCAGAATGTTTTCGATGCCGAGAACACACCTATGAGCTCACCTCGCCGTTCCTCTTCCTCTCTCCTGCACCTCCGCCCGTTATTCACGCGTCCTCCTTCCACGCGTTTCAACCCTCCCATCTAACCTTTCTTCTTCCTCTTCCATCCGTGCTCTTTCTTGCTTACGCGAACGCTTCTATTCTTTCTCTATCCGTCCCTCTCCCGTTTGCTACCC
>NC_135202.1:12512500-12629565 GCF_050948175.1 Xylocopa sonorina | reverse complement strand
ATTGTACATATGTTGTGACATACGCACACACACACGCACACATACACTAATCGGTATTACGAATCAATATTAATACTACCATAGCTATTATTATTATCATTATTGTTATTATTATTATTGTTATTATTATTACTACTACTACTACTACTACTACTACTACTACTACTACTACTACTACTACTACTACTACTACTACTACTACTACTACTATTATTATTATTATTATTATTATTATTATTATTATTATTATTATTATTATTATTATTATTATTATCATTATTAATATTATCATCATGGTCGTCGTCGTCGTCGTCGTCGTCGTCGTCATCATCATTATCATCATCATCATCATCATCACGATCATCATTATTGTTGTTATTATTATTGTTACCGTTACGTAGTCGAGACTATGTTGTGGGAAGAAAGTTAGAGGGAGCGAAGCAAGTATATCCGTATAATGATAAAAAGAGATTCGGGGTATGTTTTACTAGGAGCGATGGAAGGAAAGCTCGGATGCGTGAGGGCAAACTGGTGCTTCGATCTGGAAATATAATGTGGTGCGATCGAACCGCAAAAGGATCACGTAGTATCGAAACGAGGATAGGTTAATTGATAATTTATCAACCGGAGACGATGAAACTTTATACTCGACACGATTCAATAATCGCTGGTTATTTATACTCATAAATGAGCAACTGTTGCGGGTCTGAAGATTCGTGGGTTGCCGTAACCGAACCGTACGAAAGTACACGAAAACCGTGCACACTTTGCGACGAATCATCTGACAAATCTGCTTGAACAATCAGACATAATTTCGATTTCTCTGCTCGAACGGAAATGTACCGTGCGAGGGAATTGCTTCCGATCGATCTCGCGCAAATGATGAACGAGTATCTCGTTCGAACGATACAATCGACGTAAAACGAGATACAAACCGAAGTAGGAACGATATCCTCGTTGTCATGCGAGAATCTATTAGCTAACTAACCAACTAACTTACTTACCTACCTACCTACCTACTTACTTACTTACTTACTTACTTACTTACTTACTTACTTACTTACTTACTTACTCGCTTACTTGAAACTCCGCGACCCGTATTTTAACGGTAAGCAAAATTTCCAATTACCGAATGCATAACGCAAAGTCGTCTCGATCGTTTTATCGTCTACTTCGTCGAGCTATTATTGGCGTTTCGTTTCTATTCCTATTTCTATCAAACTATCCACATACACGTAGATATACACACATAACATTTGGGTACAGATAGGTTACACATACGTAGGTCGTGCGTACGATTACGAGGTCGATTTGTTCCCGTAGTTGAACGATTCGATGATCGCGATATCTCGTTGTTGTTAGCGACGTAACTGTATCTAACGTTTCGAATAAAACGTCACGATGATTCTTTGCCACTCGGCTGCGTGTATCGTTAGAATCGATTTTATACGTGCTTTTCTTTCTTTTTTCTCGTTTCTCGTTTCTTTTCTCTTCTCTTCTTTCGACTCTCTTTAAAGCGGTTGGAGATTCCCGATGACAAGGGTGTCCCCCGCGACGATACACAGAGCAATAATAACGTTAGCCTAGATGGCTACATCTATATTCATCCTGCGAAGGGTATGTCTTTAATCGTAACCTCGTAAGGATCCGAAGAATGCTCGCGAGGAACTCGAGCGATGACGTTTAAGTTCCTAATTACAAGACTTTTACACATTCGAATTCGAAACATTATCGAGCGAGCATCTATGTACGGACTGGTAGAGCACGATGTACTTGGATATGCATGCACGCATTTCATTTTCGAATGTCGGCTGAAGAAGTAGAAGTAGAAGAAGAAGAAGGAGAAGAAGAAGAAGAAGAAGAAAGAAAAAGAGGGAGAAGAAGAAACAAAATGAGCACGAAATTCGTTTGATCGACGTCAAGTTTAATCTATAAAAGTCTTCCATTCCTTCCTCAACGTGTATTCGTCAACGTGTATTCGTACGCTGATTAGTTAAGGACGTACATACACCTACAATGAGAGCGTATATATAATCGACGAACATGGGAGAGACGAGCATGGACGGAGGATCGGTTCGCGATGTACCTTCTCGAGATTTAGCCCATTTTTACGCACGGACACTCTCGTTTACCCACATACTTTGGAATTAATTTAACGACGAGACATACTACGGGCGAGAGGCCGAGATTATTCTACGCGTTCTATTTTAAACGCATTTAATGAAATTTTCTCGTATCTATAAATATTTTTATTCGCTGACAAAGCGCATAGTAATAGTAGTAATCAAAATGCCGCTAGTCGGTGGTGTGTACCTATACGCGCATATACACGTACACGTGCGTAAGTGCATACGATGATTCATTCAGAGGACCAGTAACGCGCGTTCCGAGGAATATAATAGGAATATTAAATACGCCCTTGGCCGTCTCCCTCGCCTCTAGCGAGGAAAAAGGAGAAACCTAGTTTAATCGTTAGGAAGCTCGTTCTTACATACAACGAAGTTGTAATTCGTACCGTCGGGAGATTTATTCGAGAGACGCTTTCGTCGACTCTGATAACGAATCGTCTCAGACTTTCTGCTTCGTTCCATTTGCTCCCTCTAGGAGCAACCAACTACCCTCGCCAGATTGTACCGGTTACAATTTTTTAGCGAGCGAACAAACATTGTACAACGATGCCAAGTAAGGATGTTAAATCTCTATCATCGCGTATACACTGATGAAATGCCTGTAAACGGTATTTAACACAACTTACTTGCTCCTTTCACGTCGACAAAATAGCAACGTTCGAGACTGTCGCATCGCGAACCGGTAGTTTCGTCACAATTTCTGAATCTAGAGCTCGATCGACGACATTTCTCGAACGAATCGTCTTTGAATCTCGCCGATTTCTGCTCGTCTGCTCTTTTTAACCGGGGAATAATACCTATTTCTCGTGGAAACGTGTTTCGTCTCAACAATTGAGAGAGAGAGAGAGAGAGAGAGAGTGAGAATGCGCGCGCGCGTGTATCTTTAACGAATAATCAAAGCAATTTTCTGTACGAGTTGTAATCATTTTATGCTTGACCGTGCGATCACCGTTACGTTATGTGTACATAGAACAGGGAGAGAGAGAGAGAGAGAGAGAGAGAGAGAGAGTCGCTCTACACGTATAATTTCGAACATGTACTGTCTAAAGAAAAAGGAAAAGGAAATAGAAAAAAAGAAAAAAAGCGGACAAACTTCCTTCTGTACGTCGAATTCCAGAAAAGCTTGTCGGGACGATTCTTTTACCAGACTCATATCAAAATGTTCTAACGATTCTATCTAATAGTGTACATATGTACTTATATGTATTATATTATATATCGGAATGATTTCGTGGGAATTTTTCATGAACGATTCGGTAGCTCGTAGCGTCGTTCGGTAGCGATCTCACCAGTCGACGAACGTTCGGTTTATCGATTGAGCTCGATCGATCGTTCGTCGACTGGTGAGATCGCTGAAAAGCTGAGATTAAGAGAATGTATATCGCGATTAAACGAAAGAAACTGTAGCGGTACGCTACGACTTTGTTTTATAAATGAAAGAGGAGAAACGAATCCGAGCGTGTTGTGTTATCTTTTCTGACACTTTCCAAACCCTTTCTCATTGGTTCTTTCCATCGGGGGGAATATAATATAACCGGTCGCAACAGTGGCAATCTATCTCTCATACTGAATAATGGTATTTTTGCGGGTAATTACCATTAACGCACGATCGGACGAAATAGTGGAATTATTCATAACGGTTCGACGAATAACCAATTCGGTCGCATGGCCTCGTTAAACTGACGTATTTCGTTATCGACGCGACACCAGTGCGTGGAGGTGTGAAAACTCGATATGTTATATATAGGGTGGGGATGCTTGATCGCATTGCTGCCCCGTCCACGACGGTACAAATACGCTACGAATCACAGAAATTGGTTAATTCGATCCTCGAGCGTTGTAAACACCAACGGAGAGTGTATAATTTATACACTCGGAATTTCCGTTGGAACCGTAGCAGATCTAATTACAGATACATCGTCACGCGCGTACAAGATAGTTGGGAGACTTTTCACGTTTCTCGATCGAATGACCAAAACTATAGATTACGATTACGGAGCAACGTAAAGGGAGGCGGAAAAAGAAATTGATGGGGTCGAGATATTTAAAGAATAACCTCAGCCGTAACGTTTAGCGCATAACGCGCGGAGGAGGTGAACGTATCGAGGCGGGAACGAGCAGACGCGATGCGTGAATAAAAATCCCTTTCGGCTCGAGCAGCCAAGTAGAAGCAGAACGTGGATAAATAAGGAAAAAGCCCAAGGGCGGTCCGACGCTTGAATTAGTCGAGCAAAAGATTATCGTTCCGCCCTTTCGATGACCGTGTGACGCTTTGCCGCGACCTCTTTCGTCTGTCGCGTCTAAAACGGAAACGGTGAAATGGTTGGTGAAATCGATCTCTAATCCGAGAAAAGGAGGAGGATCAAGGGTGCACGGACAGCTGAAATCCAGAGAGATCGAATCGACTCGGTTGACCTTTTCACCCTGTTCGCTTTGCTTTCGTCCCGATGCCATTTCCCTCCATGATCGTATTTGGCATACATGTTCACGGATACGTAGCGGGTAAATTAATTTACGCGGTGCCACGAGCATCCTCACTCTTCTTACCCCGCTATCGATCGGTGATGATTTGCCGTAGGTAAACTTGATTTCGTAGGATGTGTAGGATGTTTCGAAAACGGCGATGCGTTCCGTATCGAATAATCGATCGGATTGTTCGTGGATGTTGTTGGACGTTGGACGTTGGACGTTGGACGCGCGGCAGGGTGTCATTAGCAGTATCGACATAGTAACGTAACTAGTAAGTCATATCCGATAATGTACAATGCCGGTGATATCTGCATCGACAACCGGAGGTTCGGATTATCCATGGTGTCACGATTAAACCTGTCTCTCGTTCGGGGTGCGCCTCATCCATTGTACACCTATATAGAATGCCACTCGTAGCCGCGTCGTCGAGTAACCTGGTAAATCCGAGATGAACGATTTCGGAAAATCGAGAAAATCGAGTTTCGAATAAATCTGTTTTCCATTGTCTTCGATTTGTTGTTGGGTACGTTTTATTACACAGTAAGAGACCGATCCAAGAAGAAGGTACCGGGTTCTGGACAACAACTGGATGCCTCTCGTTCAGCTTGTTCCAGGCCGTCGGACCAGGCGCGTAATTTTGGCCGTCCGCCAGCGGAGCTCGGCGTACAGCACGGGCTCGAATTAACCGGTCGACCAACGAAATTGACCTGACGGGATAATCTAGATTCTCTCGTCGGGGCTAATTAACCGCCGCTTCGAAAGTTCAACTGTTCGCGTTTCAACTCTCGTTTCAGTTCGAACGTTCGACCATTTATTTACCTCCTATTAGAAACGAGTGTCGATGGATCAGAGTTCTTGTTTGAACAAGTTCTGTACAGAGTAATCGAGTCGTTAATTACATATATGTACACGATAGTGTGGTATTTTTTTTATCCACGACCGTATGGATCAGCGGGCTCGAGCGAATCGGGAACGTTGCTCGTCCAGCAACGCGGACGCTTCTCCCATGATCTTCGCGCTCGTTCGGACCAGGAAGAGCAATTGGTATTCGTCGGTGACGGCCAGGGGCGCTCTAGTCCTGACCAACGCGTGAAGAACGTTCGCCCTTTCCAGATCGAGCCACCTTTGCAGGGTGATCTCCCTCTCCCGTGGCCCGGCAGCGGCAAGGGTCAGGTCCGCGGGACCCCAGAGAGAAAACTCGAGGACCGCCTTCACCTATGCACAACACGAGGATCGATCTACCAACAATCGAGAACCACCGTTGAATAACGATTAACCCGAATCCTGTTTACCTGAGACAAACTGACCGCTTTCTCCCTCGTCAACAACTCCTGAATCAGAGGCAATCTGTTGGCCAAATTCAGCTGTCGAAGCGCCACAAGGGCACACCGACACAACGAGACCCTTTCCACCTCGCGTTCCACGTTCGTCTCCACGTTCAATCTGTCAAACGTTATTATATACGAGCAATGAGCAAACAAATATCACGTCACCGAGCACGCTCCCCGGGCGCGTTTACCGACCCTTGAAGAAGATTGAGCCTGTAACAGGCATCCTTCTCCTCTCTGGATAGAACCACGTTGTTCAAGCTCTTGGCTGATTCTTCGATTCCACGCGCCTGAAGGCTCTTTAGCGCTGTGACGAATTGAAGGAGCACGAACGAGGCTTCCCTGACGGTTCCCTCGTCGTGCGACTCCTTTGTCGCGGCGCCGAACAATTGTATGGTGCTTAGTTGCAAACGTGGCAGAACGGAAATGGTCGCTAATGGAACGAACAGTTTTATTTTCAACGGTGGGAGAGAGAGAGAGAGAGAGGGAGGTGCGTACCTTCGAGTTGTTTGTTCCACGGGAGACCCGCCTTCTCGGTGATCTCCTTGGGCGGTCTGTCTATAAACTCGATTACGGGTGGTAAATAAAATTCCTTGCGCGACACGTGCGTAGTCAGATCGAAAGCGACGCACAAGGTGACGTTCAAATCGTTCCATGTCGCCGAGCAAAATATTCGTCTACCGACGGTGAGCGACGCGTTTACGTCGATGGCGAAGTGGCTGATTCGCGGATTCAGATTTTTCAAGGCTCGTAACGCTGTCGGCACTTGAGGTGTCTGGCTCAACTGTAACAGACCGAGGGCGTGTACACCGGCGAATATACCATCGCGATCGCCTCGTGATCGACTTACCTGCTCGAGGAATTGCGCGAGGGCTTCGTGATTCGCGACTACCACGGCCCCGTAATTATCCTCGAGGCTGCGATGAACTATGCTACGCTGTCTGCGTTGTCTCAGTCGGCTTCTCCTTGATTCGTCCTCCTTCTGGTTCCAGTCCTGATCCTCTTCGGGGCCCTGTGCGAGGGTGTTTTAAAAAGCGAAAATTTCATTGTTTCGGCAAACGGAACGAATGGTAATCACCTCATCGCCGGTGTAAAAACCGTACGGGGCGTAGAGCTCGCTCTCGGTCTCGCTGCCGCAATACGGGAGCGAGGCTGATCCAAGGAGCGCACTGTCGGACTTCCTCTTGCAACCGAGGCGAGATCCACCGGCATGGCGAAGCTCGAGATTCGAGTCGCACTCCGGCGAGCTAGAAAGGCACTCGTAAACGTGACTGTCGTTAGACGTCTGAAAAAGAGGTAGAAAAAAAGGACTTCTCTGTTGCAGGCTAACGCTTATCGATTAGGTAGAGAATAATCGAAAGGTAAAGTTGTGTATGTACCAGAGAATCGGAGGCGGATGCCGCGGGGAGAGCGAGGAGGCCCTCGTCGTAATCTCGATCGAGAGCCGGCCGGGTGGAAGGACCGTGCTTCTTGACGATCGGCTGTGAGCTCGCTTGGTCCCTGATACTGGCGGTTCTTTGCGGTTTCGAGGGTGCCAACGAGCTGCGCACCTCACCTGTAACATCCTCCGCTGCTGCAGGCACGTCCGCCATCGTCAAGCGCCACGGGTTAGTACCACAAGACACAAGGCATGTCGCGAGACAGGCTAGCGCTACCGTACTAGCGTGCTAGGAGGACGTGAATTCGTGTTTCGGCCAAGTAAAACGGTACTAGAGACGGATAACGCCTATCTATCGTCTCCGATCAACGCGGACCGTAATCTATCCTTACGACCGATTAGTTCGATGTACAGCTCTCCACCTTGCCGAAAAACTAGTCGATCGTCTGTCCTCGTGGTAAATACATGGTATAATAGTATATTATATTATAGAAGATCGACGCATGCGACGTTAGTTGCACCCAGGGGTGGTTAAGGAGAAGAAGATGAGATCAAAATACTGGAACACCGTCGTTCAACACACGAATGAAACGTAAAAATCGAACAGAGATTAGAGAGCGTAATGGTCGCGTGTGATATCGAACGGTTTCTCTCGAGACGCACGGTCTCGTCTCACGGTGCATGCGGTTAACGATAAAGCAGCGCTCGAGATTCGAGGGCCGAGGAGACGGTCGAACGGTCGCAATCCGATAACAATTATCAAAGGAATCGATCGAGGTTCCTTTTTTTCGCTTCGTCGTTTCACATCGTCGAGGCCTCCGTTCGTTCGTCATGAAAACGGCCGGAAAGCATACGCCTCCGATTGAATGTAGGCTCTCTGATTTTTTCAGCAACAAACGTTTATTTCAGACAGATCAATTTCGGAGTTACAAAATTCTATGTAGTCATCGTTCGATTCGTATAATACAAACGATCGGCGCGTGTTGGAATCATCGATTCGCATAATTCCTTTCGTTATTCCTTCTATCCATTCTCTCTCCCCCTATTATTTCTTTTCATTTCATCTATCTTTTAGCCAGCCATTTCGGAACGCCACTAACAGCGCGAATCGAAAGTGGTAAAAAAGAAAAGAAAAGAAAAAAAAAAGGGGAACGGATAAAAATAAACGCGAAAAAAAGGAGAAAGAAAGTGAGAGAAAGAGAGAGAGAGAGAGAGAGAGAGAAAGAGAGTGAGAGAGAGAGAGAGGGAGAGACGGAGCAACATTACCTAAACGCAAACGTATCTCGTTTCATCGATTGACGCTAACGAAAAAGTACAAAGTATAAAAAAAACACGGTGAACAAGAAGATATTATAGGTATATCACAGAAAATTGTGAACCATAATCGTACAACATCTTTAGCAGACCAGAGTTGGTCGATCGGAGAAGTCACACGAGTGTAGAATACGTATATATGTATACATTAGTATAAAGAGAGAGAGAGAGAGAGAGAGAGAGAGAGAGAGAGAGAGAGAGAGAGAGAGAGAGAGAGAGAGAAAGAGAGAGAAAAGAAATAAAACACGAAACGCGTATGGCATATATGAATGTTTAAGAGGACGCCTTTTGGTCTTTTAAATGTTAAAGGTGGAGGATGCGTTTTTCCACGACGATCGTACGTCGACCTGGCGAAACGAGGAACGAAGAAATTAACCGTGAAAGGAGAATAAAAGTTGACCACCGTTGTTGCTCGGCGGTACGCGATCATTTCCGCTTATGACGTATCCATAAAGAGAAATGAAATTCGTCAAGGAAGCAGCTGGTTCGAGGATTCGTGTGAGTATGGCTGTTACAACATCGAGACTTGCCGTGTAAATAATCATTAGTTACATTGTATGGGCCTAAACTTACCCAGATTCGCGTAAATCGAGTCTGAGGTTGTCGTCGAGGCTGTCGGCTGCCAGGACGACGAGTTGGAAGATGAGGACGGCGAGGACGAGGAAGAAGAAGACGAAGACGAAGACGAAGACGAAGACGAAGACGAAGACGAAGACGATGACGATGACGACGACGACGACGACGACGACGACGACGACGACGAAGAGGACAAGGACAAAGGGCACGAGTCGTCGTTCCTCGGCAATGTCGGTTGTTTGATCTCGCCGATTGGCGGCGGTGGTCTGACCGGTTTGCTCGTTGCGTCCAGTCTCGACCAATCCTCCAGGGACTGGTTTCTCGGCGGTGGCGGCGGCTTTCCAGGTCTCACTGTAATACCGTGATTTTGCGATTGTTAATTCGAACGGCAACGTGGTTGTTGGGGTGGGTTAGGCTAGGTCGTAGGGTTAGGCTAGGAGTAGGGTAAAAATGGAGGCTCACCGGCGACGTGCGATCCGGGGGACAACGGCGACGATCGAGTTGTTCTTCTCGCGTCGTCTTTCGAGCCGCAGGAATCGGGTTGATCCTCGCTTATCCTACCGATTCGATCGTTCCCCACAACTTCCACGGCTGCGCCGTCCAGCTCCAACGGATGAATGATCTCTAAACGAGGCTTGGGTTGCGGCGTCGAGGGGATCTCGTCGATCCTCGAGTTGGACGAATGACCGGTAACCATATCCATGTCCTTCCTCGAGCCCATCCTGAGGAATCTTTTCAGAGAGAACCGCGGCCTGCCTCTCTTCTTCTCTTCCCGCACCTCTGTTCCGCAAGTCAGGCTGTCCTGCGACAAGGATATCGTCCTTCGAGACGCTGGATCCGAGACTAGTGGCTCGAGGCTAGTGGGATCCGGAAGGTCCGAGACGGCTTTGCGGAATTTTGGACTGCACGACGAGGCCCTTTCCCGCTTTTCCTTCTCTCTGACCACCGGCGAGTCCGACTTGAAATTCGCTCCAGGATTTCTGGCGAACAGGTTCGAGGTGGTGGTTGGTTCGTCGACCGAGTCAGGCACCGCCGGTGGAGGCGGTTTCGGTGCCATTCGTCTTTTGCTCGGCGAGCGTATCGATTCGGTCGCGAGGCTCTGCCCGTCCGGCGATTCGTCTTCGACCTCGGCTCGGCGGCTCCCTCCTTTGTCCGCGGTGTCTTCCGAAGGGAGACAACTCTCGTTTTTAATTCGATCGTCGGCCGCCTCTTTGGTCGATGTTGTCCGAAACGGTGCTGGCGTTATTTGTTTAGCCGTTAGAGGAGCGACGCTAGTACCTGAAAATCGGATGCAGCCGTTAACGAACGATCGCGACACGGTTGGTCCGATTTTCGACTTACTTTGATTTAGTGCCGGCAGCTGAATCGAAGATGTACGAGGAGAGGACGATGCGAGGTATCGATCGGCATCCTGTTGCGTCGCGTCCCGTTCCGTCGTGCTCGGTTGTTGCGGTTTCGCTGAAATGTTGGACGGCTTTTGAGGCACCGCAGGCTTTACCTTCGATTCCGAGTGTATCGCTCCGTGAAGGAAAGACGGTCTCGGCTCGGTGGCGGTCGCGAACGATGCCTCGGCCTGGCAGCAGGGACGTTTCATCTCGATCGGTGGCGGTGACTTGGGAAGCGCCGGTGGTACCGCGGCTTCCTCCGTTTCGACCGACTCTTCGCTCCTCTTGTCCGGAGGCGTCAACGTCAACCGGATGCCACGGTTATCGAGCGGACCGCACTCCGTTTCTGCTCTCGCGACGGATTCTTGATTTCTCGTTGGCGTCGCGACATCGGTTCGGCTGCAGACGTTCGGCTTCTGATTCTCCGCCTTTTTCATCGCTGAGCTACCAGTAGCTATTTTGTCATTCCCGTCCTGGCCGTTGTCCTCCGTTCTGGACTCGTTCCGCTGGCTGACAGAGATTCTATTGTTGGACGTGATCAGGGGCATATCGGTGATCATCTTGGTACTCTTCGGTGTCGTCTACAACGATCGAATAAAATATTTGTTTAATAGGCGATTAGTTGCCAGCGTAGTTTAATTATCTCGGTAGAACGAATATTGACCTCGGGTTTATCCTCGTTCTCCGAGCGAAGAGAGGGCTTGTTGCACCTGGAGAGGTTCGCGAACCCATTCACGAAACCGTTCACCTTCTTATCGGTGGTGGGTCGCTTGGCCGTTGGCAGAGATTCGTCGGCTCCGAACGGCGTCACGGATACTAACAACGTAGTCTTGTTGCCCTCCGAGTCCTTTTGTATTCTTCCCAGCATCAGGGAGGCGAACGACCTCGTCGAGGCTATCGACGACGTCTTGTTCGTTTCGTTCGGAGAATGGATCTCCGTCAAGTTGGCGGTGATCGTGTTGAAGTTGGTATTGGCACGCGTCAAATTGCCCAAAGCCCGTTCCTCTTCGCTGTCCGGCAACGCGTCGTCGTCTTCGTTTAACGACTCGACACAGTCCTGCCCGTGGTGATCCTTGTGCTCCTCGTGCTGTTCGTCCTCCGCCTCCTGTTTCTGTTTCTCCGTCAAATCCTTGTCCTGCTCCGGGTGCTGCTCCTCTTCAACGTCGGAAAGAAAGTCATCACCGCCGTACCCGATAATCTCTGTCAGGCAGTCGGCGAACGCAACCTTTTTCTTCTTCCTCTTTTGCTCCTTACGCGAGATAGTCTTACCGCGCAGAATACTCTGTGTAATTGCCGAGAATATTAGTAAGTATCCGTGAATATCCCTGAGAATAATAGAAATATTCGATCGGAATCGAATCTACCTGTATCTTAAGGTTATCAGCCTTCGCATAGTTCAACGCTCTGCCAATGTTCAAACGGAACGTTTCTTCGGGCGAGGTGTGCTCCTCCCGTGGTTTGAAACAATTCGAACAGAGTTCCTTCTTCCAAGCGTTCTGCACGAAGCGGTTGCATTGCGTGGACATTGTTGCTTCACTGCAGCGACAGCGAAAGTCCCGTTACATCATCACCCTGGAAAGCAAAACGAGCAAATTTGTTCGATTTTATCTAGTGACGTTGAAACGCGCGACATTCCGGTAGAAAACATTATCCAGCCACCAGCGGATATCAATAAAATCACGCGAAGGAAAAGTAATTTTCCTTTTCAGTGTCGCATTTCGCTTCGAGCAGTCCCTTCGACTCGAGCCGTCCCAGGTTTAAAATTCAATAGGAATTATTCTTACCGAGAGTTATTCTACCACGTACCCGTTACGCGTTAGTCGTGGACAATGTCCTACGCTCTCGTACCTACGCGACGCGTTGTCGTTGAGAGAAGGTTAATCAATCGGATCGAGAGAGAGAGAGAGAGAGAGAGAGAGAGAGAGAGTACGCTTTCCTGTCGACAGCGACCACCGTGAACGCAATCAGGACAATTGACCCGAGCTGGCCGCTCGACTGAATAATTGGCCGGCTTCCGGTCGCGTCGCGTCGCTTCGCTTCGCATCGCATCGCATCGCATCGCATCGTATCGGCCGTACGAGATATTACGTACGAGTATTTAGGTGTAGGTTACCTTCGAGACTTGTTCCCTGAATATCCTCTTCCCGTTTTACAGTTACCGAGGGTAACCGGTACGGTTAACAGGAGCTACCGGGCAGAGCACACTACTAGGCGGAGAAAAGTACAAGTCAAGGTCGAGCTGTAGGTCCGACCGGTTGCGTCATCGTAGGTGTTCCATGGAAACGTGTTACGGTACCATTAGAGCACCGGTGGATCAAGGTGGATAGAAGAGAACCAAAGTAGAGACATTATTTGATATGCAGCTTAAGAACTGCGAGCAGCCTCGCCAGGAATAAAGTACCGTTTCCAATCTCGGTGGCCCGTTACGTCCGCTGCGTTCCATTGGTTCGCGCGGCCTCGCAAACGTGTAAGAAGAGTAAGAACCATCGAAACGGTTGCTTCGTCCATGACAAGGGTCAGATTTAACACACAATGAACGCATGATTCGATGCCTAGATACCGGTAAGTTCAAAGTCTATTCGAAGTTCGAATCTAATTTATCGAGGAGAAAACCGACGCATTCCTCGCTCCGGCATATTCCTTACGTACGAACGGCAGAGTCGAACCAAGTGCGTTCGTTCGGGTTCTACATATATGCGTTTACCGGTCCTAAACGAGGTCAACCGGCTCCGAGCGTAACCACACCTCCTTTTACTAGAAGGCCTGGACTCTGATTCGTGTCCGTGTATCGGACTAAAGCATCCTGAAACTGAAACTTCTTCCCTTCGTTGTGGAGAGAAGCAAACGATTCGATCCTCCACCGATTTACGTAACGCCTCTACCAGCCACGGGTTGAACTCGCGATAGAATTCCAGACCAATCGTTGCCGCGCTCTTTGATGCCTCCGGTTGTTTGAAATGCCACGCGATCAACGCTCGGGGATCGGCTGCCCGTCCTAGGGGGAGACGAGAGAAAGCGCCCATCGTTACGACGTTTCGTTCCTAGCCCAACTCTGAATTTATCGGGAATTTATCGAATTTTTCAAACAACTCCTCCGGAATAGAGAAATATCTATACACTTATTACTCTCGAAGCAGAGAATGATTCGAAGGACGCGCGATGAGCCGGCTTCTTTCACTTTGAGAGTTCACGGACTTTCCCTCGTAACCTATTCGTTAACGATCGTAGTTGTAATTGCCGGTAGTAGTGGTAATTTCAATCGAAGAGGATCATCTCGAATCAAGCCGCGTATTTATTCGATGAAAAAAGCCAGCCTCGCGGAAGCACGACCGATTTCTAATTGCCCGAAGAGGATGTCCTCGATATTTCGCGATCTTGGGCCTCCGTGGCGAGTCCTAGAGCAGGTTACCGTGTCGTCGTCCGGTTCTGGAATCGGCCCGCGCGATATTTCAAGTGAAACTAGCAGCCGCATATATAGATGCTCCAGTGTTCGAGAGTCGGGCGGCGCGGCAACGAGCGCAAGGTCTTGGGACCCGGTTTCCTTCTTTTTCTGCTCCTCTCTCTCTCTCTCTGCTCCACGGTTCTTTCCCGAGTGCTCGTTCCGGGACGACCTAACCAAGCGCGATACAATTAACGCGAAGCCCTAGTTTGCGACCGATGCACTCGCGGCCAGAGTTTTTCCTTTCTTTCGCGCGTTTAATTACCCGCTAGAAGAAACGACGGCCGCCTAACGAGGTCGTTCTCGATTCCGCGTTGCCGCGCGACCAACTAATTCCGATATCCTTGAAATATCTCCCTCCCCGGTCCGCTTTCGACTCGAAACAGTCGCGCACAGTTAGTTGATTAACTCAGGAACTCGATACGATTCCGAAGGATTCTTCTTGAAAAAGTGGTTGGTGGCCGAAACGCGTGTAAAAATTGACCGGAAAGGTGCGCGCGGCGGTGGTTCTCGACTCTCGTGAGAACTCTGGTAGAAACTTGGAAAACGACTTGTCTTTCGCAATAACGCTGTCCGCGTTCGCGCTTACTCGATTCCGTTCGATGGAAGAAACGCTGACCAAATATCCAAATGGTACTCGAGTAACAGCTGTGGAATTTCGTCCAACTTTTTCGTTTCCTTTTCCTTCTCGTTCCACGAAATAAGAAAAAAGGAAGTCAGAGCCGCGTGAATTCGTTGGTAATAAGTGAAAGCATGACCCGTCTTTTCCGACAGATACATATACCTCTACTGGGAGTTATGTTATCTTCAAACTTATGAAAACTACTTTCACAAACAGCTCTCTATTTTAAATATGCATAGAGTTTGAAGAATCCACGGACTCGTCGACGTCACCCCTGATTCTCCCATCGATCGTCGCTAATAGTTTATGAACGACAAGCGGGGACTAATCGTGACATCGGGAAGGGTAAGGTAAAGTCGCGAGGCATCGGAGGACGCGATCGGCACGCGAGTGCAACGGGACGCACCGCGTTTAAATTATTAAACCCTGACCGATTCGAACGGTATTACATTCCTCACCTTTCTCTTCGAGAAAATGTATGGCGTGCGAAAATAGTTTAACGGTCTGCTGGTACATTGGAATTGAATTTCGAGAGTTCCCGTATAATATTTTGGTTAATTGCCGATGGCTGTCTGTAGCTTGGTCATCAGTTGATTCCTGTTGCAATACTTAACAATAGACCGAGCCGACTTTAATTAGAGGAGTGAAAATAATTTCCTCGACGCACCGACACGTTACGCCCTCGATGCTCCTTCAACTATTAAATACCGAAGGAAATAAAGCGTAACCCGTTCTACAACGTATATGATAATCGGAAACTTTTAAGAGAATCGCGTGAAGTCGAGATTCAGGATTTCTTTAATTACATTAAACCGGGATACCGTTACCGTCTGTGTACGTGTGTGTCTCGAGATTAACTACTGGATTACGAGTTCGGAGGACAACCAAAAAATAACGAGTTTGACGTATTATCGGTGCCTACGGAGTAAACGACTGGCAAAACGAGAGGAAGGTGAGCGAGTCGCGACTCGTAAAGTTTTACAAGGTCTTGTGTCGCCTCTCACCCGTCTTTGGTACCGTGTGCAACGCACGACGCATACGCTCTCTCTCTCTCTCTCTCTCTCTCTCTCTCTCTCTCTCTGTGCGTGTGCGCGCGCGTGTGTAGGAATAGCAATCGAGGAAAATGAACGTGGTACGCCAGACGGCTGCTTCCATCCTCGTGAAACGTCTTTCCGTCCGGATGTCGTGTCGTACACGATCCATTCATTTCTAATGTACGAATGAAACGTGCACGCGTCGCGTCTACGACTCCGTGGAGTCGGTCGCGCCGTCGGTACGCATGCGTTCTGACCCTTCGTCGAATACCGCATCCTTCGCGTTCGATGCATTTTATGGGTCAGCTTAAAGTTTAGCAATTTAAGTAATCTCTACTACTCTCGATTCTTTCGCTGTATCATCGATACACACCGAGTGATTCGACTCCCACCTGGCACTTGCAACTGGCTATTATCTTATCGTCGGCAAACGAATTGAAGAAACGAGTAAAAGTAATTAACGAACGGACGCGGTATTTTCGCACGGTTCAGATAGGAACGGAGAACATGCGAGCAACGATCGCAGTTTTAGGGCGGCTATCGGGAGACGTAGCGACGATAAAAGAAGAGGGTCGGCTCTTCCGGTGCGGCATACTGCGTTCACGGCGACAAGATAGACTAGATAGAGATCTCCAACCGATTCAAGCGGTTTAGAAATTCCTCTTCCTGTTGGTAACCAATGGATAACCAATGGAAAGATATCCTTAAAAAAGGCAAAGCAAGGTAACAAGAGGTGGCGCATTATCTTGATGCGCGTTAACGTGCGCGCATTGTTAACGCTGACTTTCATCGCGGCTCTGATGTTCGGCCCTATTAACGAACGAATTCACCCAACTTGCTCGCGCTATTCAATTTATTACTTTCCATCGACTTTCACGGCAGAAACCGCTAGGAGACACGCGCGTATATCCAACGTGTACACGCGTTTACAAGTATAATACGTGTTACGTGCAATCTATGTACATACACGGAGAGTACTTTGCGCGGTTGTTCGACACAAGGGAATATAATATATGTATTGATAATTGGAAAATTGTTCACCAAAGATGAGGAGATATTGAACGGGAAGCGAAAGCCAGGGGAGCCTCGTCTCAGGCTGCGTTACGCACTGTACGTTTGTTACAAGTTTTCTTCTTTTACCTCGAACGCGATCAAACTTTCTACTTATACGTGTACGTGTGGTAGCCAAAGACCGCGAGTGTCATCGACTTTACTCCATCGATATCGCAACGCGTTGTTTTGCTTCGGTTACGATTGCGCAAACATTGTCTATCGGCAATAATTATTATTCTTGTTGGCTGGTAGATCGTGCGAGAAAAAATGATGAATAAATGTTTGTTAAATGATGAACGTTACTCGGATCGTTTCAACGTGGTTTCGTTTTACGTGGTAACAAGAGAATTCACATCCTGCTTTCGTGGACTCGCCGCATTTTTTCAATTTCGATCGTTGCAAACTACTGCTGAGGCTCACCGAAGATGCCCGAACCACTAGGAACCACTCGGGGCTATCGCTGCCGATGCCGCTTCGTTCTTCAACAGTTAATTAATTAATTAATTAATTACCAAGAAACAATTAACAACGCGCGGTCGAATTGTTTTGGCAGACAGCCACAAGACAGACGGACGGAACGGTTTTTCCCGTTACCGTTAGAATTAGATTGTATCGTCTCCTCGATTTCACAAGCGTACTTTCACGTGTCTCTTTCTCGTTGAACGTTTCACGCGTGCTCTTCTGAACGCGATCACGATCGGGAATCGAGCTCTGGATCGTTCGGAAGGATCGATGCGTCAAGAGTGCACGCGACGACGCGACGCCGTCGTGTCTATTCAGCTAAAAATAGCCTGAAACCAACGAGTCACCGACAACGACGATCACGTTTTCGAGACGCTCTCGGAGTCGTTTTAATCCTCCAGTTCCGTATTCTCTCTCTCTCTCTCTCTCTCTGTCCCGTATAGACAAAGCGAATAGAATGGAATAAATAAAATGTTGGTAGAATTCGATCGGGCGACGGAATCTACGGAGTGAAATCCGTCGGTTTTTACCGCAGCGACTTGCGGTTTCGCGCGTTATCGCGTTCACTCGCGTCCCGATTGAAACGGTACCGGTCGACTTTCCCGTGGTTTGTCCCCGATGCGTACCCGTACGTATGTGCCGTGCCGTGCCGTGCCCCGTGTCGAGGTTTCGCAGTTGCTGCTCGAAAAACAAGATCAATTTTCCGAGACGTTCACTGTCTATCCATTTCCACGGCAAACTCCGGGAACTGGAACCGAAACTCGGTGTGTATCACGATGAAACAAATTGCCTCGAGCTTACCTGATCGGGTGTGGAGCCGGGGCAGCTGGGGGAGGGAGGGGGGCGGGGAGGGGGGTTGGTGCGCGTGGGTCGGGGTAGGTAGCACAGAGTCGGTGATTCTCGTTCAGAAACAGACGGAATATATCGAACGCGAAACGATGGGAAACAAAGCGAAGAATATCCTCAGTGGAACGCGGAGGCAGGTAAAATCGTAAAAGCGATCGTGCGTCGCGGCCGGTACCGAGCACACTGACTGACTGACTGACTGACTTGGCCAGTCAGCAGCACGTACAGTCACCGTACTTGCATCAACGCCGGCACACCGGCTGGCATCCATTTCCCCCGCAGCCTCTCTCGTTTCCAGCTTCATTCCAGCTACGGCCTCCGCTCTCGTGCCTTCTCCTGCATTCCGGCAGGGATGTTTCCCGCCTCACACTTCTCCTATGCGACTACCATTTTTCGGATACTCGAACTTTGCGTTTTCTTCTTCCCAGTGATGGTACCATCGAAAAGAATATTTGGAATATTATTTATATTCGAATGTAAATTAATATTTATCATTCTATTGTTACCTACAAAAATACCTGCTCTACTAAATAGCGTAGACAGAAACCATTTATTAAACCTGTATGTCTTACCCCTCGAGTATTATTACCACACATGGTATACCCGCTGTTAATCTTAATTGTGCTGAATGATAATGCTACTAATATACAAGCTAGTACAAATACGAGCAATTAACGCTCGTTGTTACTCGTAACGTTACCGATTCAACGTAACAAGATGGTATTTACGAATACAGTACAGGCTCGGTGCATAATTTTTGTTCTTTTTTTTTAATTAATTCATATGGTAGTGTTGCCAACTGGATGTACGTATGTTGAAAGTAAATGTGACTGTGACGAGTCGTCGGTTGTGCATTCAATTCAATGAACGAGCAAAGCATTCAAAAGTGCGTTAATATTTTCCGAAAGCAGGTAGTCATCCGAGATCACTTTCGATATATCGATAATTGCGTCGGTGGCGCCGTTCAGTTTTTCAAACGCGTTCCTCGCGTGCACAAGCTCGGTCAGAACGTTTTTAAATAGTAGCTGAAAAAAATGTGCATTGAGCGTTTTCTTTACAACTCGTGCGTTGTGATCCGAAAGAGAGAGACTCGCTTACTTCGGTACCGTTATAATTGACAATACCAATGCACCCCGCGAAACCTTTTCCGTGAGTATAATATCCTAATTTCCTTCTACGTAGTCCAAAGCAGAAAACTACGTTTTCTCTCCTACACGCATCGAGCAATTTGTCAATTTGATCGTCTAATCCGTCTAAAATTGCACAATCGTAGGGATTACTTAAACTATATTTTAAATCAGATTACTTACCGCACTTACCATCGAGCTCGACTTTCTCGATATCAGGAGCAACAATTACGAACTTCAGCTTTCTCAGTTCAATACGTTTGCGAACTTGTTTAAAACCGGAATAGTAGCGACGCTTATACTTGGATTTGTTGGGATTTCTCTCGTAAAGTCTCTTTTGGAGTCTGGCAATTTCCTGAAGGAATGCTTCGAGGCTGTTGTTTAAACCTGCTGTTAACATGTTTGTGCAGTATCTGTAAGGTATTTGAATCTGTTTCAAGTCAGTTGATCTCTGTGCGCGTACGTTTACTGGCGAATCGTGGTAGAGACTATTGGTACTCGACACCGAACAGGAAAGGTGGTGATGATGATAAACACTTCAGTAATGAAAACATCGTTTATTGTTTAGATAAATAAAATACTAATACTATCTAAATACAAATCAATGTACTTACTCTCGAAAATTGCGTGAATGTTTTATATTCCGAAAATTCTTCTCGTCCACTTCTATCAGATTCGGAGCCTGTTGTTCGGCGATGCCTTCCTTCAGTCGAAGGGAGAGTGTCTGTTTAACGATATCATTCTCGATCGCATCGATATCAAGACGGGCAATAGGTGATTTGCTAGTGTTTCCCATGTCTTCAACTCTAAGATCGTTTATCTTCTCGATCACATCCGGTCCATAGGATACAGTATCGTCGCAAATATTTATTTCACTTCTACTTGTATAATCGTTACCGTACAGCTTCATCGTACGCATATTTCTCACATAGTTTACATTCTCTATATCTGGGTCCGCTGTAATTTTTAGAGCATTAAAATTAATAGCATCCACATCTTTGCAGATAGCCTGAATTTTTTTACGCTCAAACGCCTCCCTTTTATCCACATTAATTTGTGCTTTGATATCACGATTTAGTAGAATTATTTTCTTCAATTTCGACGGCTGTTTATTTTTCGATACGCACATCCGAAATTTTCTAATCTCTACATTTTTATTCTTATCCAATGTATTTCCTAGCGACGTTGAAACGGCGATACCAACATTTCCATTGCGCACGTTGATCCTAAGTTTAGGAAGTTGTTTATTTATTTTAGTCACCGATTTAGTGCTCTGTAAAACGTTTAAACCAATGTGTCGGTGAATAATTGAAAATTGCTTAATCGTACAGAGTGCATCTTTTTTAAAATAACAGTTACTTCTAAGGCTTCTCGAAGATTGATGCGTATTTTGGTCGATCTCTTGTATCTCTTTAACGAGTTTAACCTGCTCGGTTCCATGTCTGATCGTACCGGTACTAAAATTTGTACGCTACGAATCGGTCTAACAGAATGTTTACCATTACCGACTACACTCCGAAGCTCTGGATACTCGAAACTGTCCAACGTTACCGTATTAGCATCGTTCTCTCCACTGTTTGGACGGTTGTTGTTGTTGCATACAGAACGTCTGATTTCATGTTTCTGACAAAGTTCTGGCCAAGGATCGTTAGGGTTGATATTTCCACTGGTGCTGAAAGGTTTGCAGATTTTTGTTAACGTTCGCTGCATAAAGCATTCATTGGTATTTACCGTAGTTTTAAAAATTACACACGATACTCACTGATAGGACCACATCGAATTACAATTAATCCGTGATCTCCTCATTCTGGTTCATTTATATTTATTTAATCGCTCGTTTGGGTTACCATTTGCGTCGATAAATTCTAACCAAGCCGACCGTATGCGTAAACGTATACGTCACTTATGAATGTACAATTTCCTTACATCCGAGATAACTAATGAGCAAGAGAGACAAGTAGAGAAATCTGTGTGTTTGCAACGATGTATCTGACGTAGTTGTACTTTAACTAAGCTCGGACTAACTTGGATCCTTTTATAGGTTAAGATTAATATGTATCTACACATATATACATACTGTGATGTTACGTCTGTGCACTGGTCGATGGTGCGAAAGCAGGTACGCGGTAACAGCACCGTCAGATCTCGGCGGATGTTTAACATATTCAATATAGACGGACATTTCGGTTGTTGCTAGACAACAATTATAAGTATTGTGTTGTCGGGATGTATATTTCAATAGTTTTATTGTCATTTATTTGATATTTCGCGCTTTAGAGGTAAGGGAGAGGGAGAGAGAGAGAGAGAGAGAGAGAGAGAGAGAGAGAGAGAGAGAGACGATAAAGCTGTAAGAAAGAGTGAGACAGATTATATCGACTCTACCGTAGAACCCCTGTCGCCATCTCTGTGAAAAGTGCTCAAACTGGTCGCACATAATTATCCACAGCGAAATAAACTGCTCAAAGACTACTAGCGCCATCTGCGCGGAGAGCAGTGAAACTAATGACCGACCAGTTTCAGCGCTCCCCCCAACAGATGGCGCTAGTAGTCCTTGAGTAGTTTACTTCGCTGTCGATAATTATGTGCGACCAGTTTGAGCACTTTTCACAGAGATGGCGCCAGGGGTTCTTCAGTAGGGTCGGTATGATCTGTCTCACTCTTTCTTATAGCTTTCTTACGTATCTTTCTCTCTTTTACCTCTGAAGCGGAAAATATGCAAGAAATTGCAATAAAACTACTGAGATTACAAAATTGATGAATGAACGGCATTGGCAGGCGGCATTAAATACGCGTAATCCTTCCTGGTGATACCCCTGTGGCGTTACGGAACCTTGGGGGCCGTCATCGTGATACGCTAGTGCTTTTTGAAGTGTTACGTGATTTGCTGTGTTGACTGGGCATAAAGTAACTTTGTACAGGCGATAGGAATTGTATATAGAATTTTGCAAAGTATCTGTTGGAAGTTATCATTATTGTCGTTTACGAGTTACGGGAAGAAACGAGTGGAAATTTTCATCATGATGTTTTTTTTTTTTTTTTACGTCCTCAACGCAAAGATACTTTGTTCCCGAACGAATAGCAGATTTGAGAAGTGAGTCGAACAAGTTGCTCAATTTTATACAATAAAATGCGACTCGCGTACGTACGGTACGTAAGCAAAGTTGCGGGAAATGTTGTGCATCGCCATCTACAAGTAGGAATAGCAACGAGAAAATAATGACTAATTTGTTACAATATCTGTTCCGTTTTTCGGAAACAATTCGAAATAACATTTCCGACTTTTCCGATCGATTAATCGTATCGTTTCAATGAAACGGAAAAGAAAGAAAATGAACGGTTGGTCGGTTCTACGGGAAATTAGTAATGTATTAATAAAGATAAAAGTGATCGGACATATTTATTGCGGAACAATGTCGTTTGTGAAACGACGAGTGAATCTGTAAGGATCGCCTTTCCGTTGTTTGTTCTGTTTCCGGTGGTGGGATCGGGGACGGTGCTCGTGCGCCAAGCAGCGAAAGGACCTGCGCACGTGCCTACCGGTTGGCGATACGAGGAAAATCAATAATTTCCAGGGTATAAAAGATCCTGTTTCCGTAGCGTGGACACCTCTTTGAGTCCCGGTGAACGGTGTGTCGCGCAACTCGACCTCGAACGTGTTAGTGGCTTCTCCTTCGTTTCCGATTTCTCGGTTCCATCGAAGAGGTACACGGAAGCAGGTAGTCGATTAAGTGGATTAGCGATTAAGGCACAGAGACGCACCGGCATCGTGTATGTCGGTGATTATTATTATACTAGCGTTAAGTTTCTCACACTGGTGGTCGCACGGACGATATCGGGGCGTCGCACTGTTCCTCCTCGTTTACCATCTATATGGTATCTACATATATGTACATAATACGTACGTATCGATACGCAGAGTCTCGATCGCGTCGAATCATTGAATTCTCGACGCCTCGACGAGAGTGCATCGAACATCCCGATCACCTCGAACTATTATTCTAATTTCGACGCGTCGTTGCGATGCACAATAAATAGAAAGTGCAGCCACACGTGGGCACGTAATCATCGAACGCGAGCAAGAAAAATACGCGACGCGTCGTCGGCGTTCCACCCCGAAATACTTTCACCTCGTAAATGGAGCGAGCTCCGAACGATTGGTATGCATATCGGTTGTCGTCGTGATAACGTTGATACGGATAGACCGAAATAATAACGACCGAAACCGTCCGCGCGATTACAACCACTACTTATTTCAACTACCAAATCAGAAAGATGAACTTCTTACGAGATTTCCATATATCCACGAGACTGATGGCTTAAGGATTATACACACTTGCACCTTTCATATCGATCTCTTTCCTCGCATACGAGATACGCGCGCGCGCGCGTGTACGCACGCACGCACACGCACACGACACGCGCGCACACACACACACACACATACACAGACGTACACGACAGGGCAAGCGTGCGCGCGCGCGCGCGCGCGCGCTCGCGTTCAGAGACATACGTATATAAAATTATTATAATATGTGTATTCCTCTGTTTCGTTCCACACGGAATATCGTGTGGCATGGTGTAGGCCTCCTGGGGATCCCCGCCATGTAAAAAAACGGGAACGCGTTCCGGCACAGTACCCCTTGGGTGACGAGGAAAGCTGTGCCATTTTATGTTTCGTTAACGATAGATGTACGCGCGTGTTCATTGAAACCCAGCTTTCCTTGTTTTCCGCACTTTTGCTTCTTTCTTTCTTTCTTTCTTTCTTTCTTTCTTTCTTTCTTTCTGAATGTTTTTCTTTTCAATCCGTAAATTTCGACCGAGGCAAGAGCTGCAGGTAAAAGAGCGTAAGCTAGCGAGCAAGCATATTATAACAACGCAAAGTGGTTGTTTAAGTATCGTTTGACGTTGAAGGAGTTTGTAAACTGTTCCTGTCTCGAACAAAGTGAAGTATAGCGCGGGTGCAAACTGGTTTAAAACATTGCTCCGTGTCAGTTTGTTGCCAGAGACGTACTTTTTTCGCCTTGACTTATACCTAGATCCAGTAATTTCGAGGGATTTCTTCGAAACTATGCGCTTCGTTCCTCTCACGCGATAACGATCGCATTCACTGGAAAGTTTGACTAAAAGCGTAGCGTCACGACAGAAATGATTCATTGTTCGTGGAAGAACCGTATCGAGTTGTAAATCGTCGAGGTGAAAGGTTTCATTGTCCTTCGGTGTTAACGTTTGCGACCGATTACGAGTTAAAAATCTGTCGAGATTAAGTTGGTTAACTTTGCTAGTTTTTTTTTCAAAACGTTTCCATCCTTGGAGTGAATGATCGATCGATGTGGCTCGTTCTCTCCTTTAATCCGTTGGATTGCACTTTGGATATTGGATTCTCCAGTTTGTACCGTCTGTGAAGAGAGATGGATGATTCTGTTTGCGAGTACTCTCTGTAAAGTGCGTTCCGGTATCAGCCGGGGATGGGGAAGTTCAGCTTGGCCGGTACGTCCGTAGTTAAGGGAATAAGTGGAGATAAATCGGTCTCCTGTTAATATACCTAAGCGAGTAGTTAGTTAGTTAGTTAGTTAGTAAGTAAGTAAGTAAGTAAGTAAGTAAGTAAGTAAGTAAGCGGTATCGGTGTGATTCAATCTATGTAGGTAATTCGCACAAAATTCCATTCGCGTATCCAATTTGTAAGATTCGCGAGGCGTGAGAAGGCGAAACCACAGCGGCGCGCGCATTAGCATTAGCGCATTAGTGAAAAAAGCATATCGGTTATTATAAAACGAGGAGGAAGAAATATCTCCTACTCTCTACTTACCTACTTTTATCCAGAAGCTCCGTTCGTATCATCACCGAGATACGAATACGAGGAAACAATCGAGATGGATGCGTCAGGGTGATCGATCTCTAATCATCCTTGGAAGAGAGAAATTTTTATTCGCAACGAGTGGAGTCGTTGATGAAGAGGCGGAACAAAGAAGGCAGAGAACACGGAAAATATTCGGAAGACGGTTCTTTAACGGAGGTCGACAAGGTCGGTGCTAATTGCGAGTGATGGGACATAAAAAAGGACCGAGGGATTGTGGAGCATCCAGTATCGAGGGGCTCTCGTCGGTCGGTACCGTTACTTGACAATATTTTAGTATGCGAAATGTTATATTTTCATTTTCTTTTATTTGTTTTTATTTTTATTTTTTTTTATAATATACCTTGCCTGCGTGCAAAACTTTCACCGGTCTGCCTTATCCCCCATCGTTATGCTATCGGTAGATGTCGTTCCACTGGTTGCTCTCATCTCCAAAATTGCAACGTCGTTTCCTCGACTTGGAAAGTTGTTCTAACAAACGATAGCTGGTATTACGAAACCGTGTTGTATGTCGTAGAGGGCGCGAACCCTCTAATAAACCCTTTTTAAAGGGATATTTCTTGTTTTACACGGTGGCGGGGCGACATGGCTAGGAAATGTGTATTGCGACCCAGTGACACGACGAAGATCCAGGCAACCGTTATCGCGTGTTCCCGTCGCTTTTTCTCCGCGTTTCTGCTATCCAGAACTCCCCGATATGGTACGCTGTTGCGCGATACGATCATTTCTCAACCCATTAAGAATAATGATTACAGAAACACGTACCTGATCTACCTTTAACTTTACGCGCACGTACAGGTATGATGTATGAAAATTTCGCTGCACCGTGTTTCCGCGGTTCGAACGGGCCAGCGAGGAGAACACTGTGACGACACGGTCGATAATTAAGAAGAGAGAGTCGACTCGACCCGACTACGTCTACACCTATACACGTATCCTCGATGCCGCGACCGAAACGGAACAATAACCAAGTAGCACTTGGGTATTATGCACCGATGCGAGCAGGTACGATGTATCGAGGGTTGTTCGAGTTTATTTTATTACTGCCCGTAAAAAGATTGAGTCCGTCGGTGACACCGTTCTCTAGACTTTATTGTCCGATTTACGAAAGTGTTACAACCAACGTGTAAATCCGAGAGAGATTTGACACGAACGTTTCTCATGGCTCGTTGCACTTGCACTGCTCGTTAGTTATTATCGTACCGGGCAACTATCCAGCTAGGAGAATTGAATTTTTCAATTTCCACCGCGTAAAATGAACTCTATACGATTAATAAGAATCACTTGTTTATTTTAACATTTAAGAAGAACGGGGGCCCAGACGAAGGTGGAGGAGGAGGAGGAGGAGGAGGAGGAGGAGGAGGAGCAGCAGCAGCAGCAGCAGCAGCCGCGGGTTAATTAAAATTTCCCGTGCTACATTTTTCTTGGCGAAATACCCGAGGAGGACCACCCATCGAACTCGCCACGTGTGTCGTCGACGCCAACAACATCAGATGGTTAAATCTTTTTTCTTTATTTCACGTGCACGGCTTATAACGAGCCCGCAATTAACGAGGCCAGGCCGAGGCAGCGATTTCGAGCATTCGTGTAACGTCGACCTTCCTTTTCCCCTACAGGATGGATGATGGAGTTGGAAAGAGGGGATCGGTTCTAATGCCGACTACACACCGATTCGATCAGCTTGCGTACGAATATTTTTTTAACCTATGCAAAGCTGGGATTTAAAGCTATCTACGCGAGCTATCGCGAATGCCTATCGGAACAATGGAGTAAACTGTAATTGCTAAAAGAGTAACCGGTAACAGTGCTCGACTTTCAGGAATATTAATATTTTCAGTAATTGACGACAGGTTTCTATTACGGTCAGATAATAATAGGAGATTAGAAATGAAACTTGCTGGAAAGGTTAAGAGTCGAGCCGGTTGGTATGGAAAGACGACGCACGGAACAGAAAGGGGTTAATTGATCGTTAAAAAAAATCTCGGTTTCATTAGGCACATTTCCACTCTGATTTTTCGACGCGGCGTGCAACCATCTCCGTTTCGTATCTAGCTCATCGCCATATAATATCTTGGCTCACGTGTTCGTAATTAGCAGAGGCGTTTAGTGGTACAAAGCAGTGGTTTAATTAACACGGTTATCTGATTCAAAACATTATCGTGCCACCGACGAGCATCGAATTTGATTATTTTTAAGAGGGGGGCATTTGAACCAGAGCGGATTAAGTCGCGGCGGGCCAGCGATGGGAAATTTTTGTTGCCGCTTCGTAGAAGACGACGGGCTGCCGTCGTTAGGTCAGAGCCAACTAGAGCGAAAAGTTGAAAAAGTGGTGAGAGTGGAGTCGGTAGGCATAGCCCGCCCCTATCGTTTCGGTCTTTAACGATCGTATATAGGATCGGAAATCCCATCTCCGCCGCGTGGAAATTTAGCCACGGCGGGGGTGACGGCGATTGATTCCATCTTCGATTGTAGTTGCTACTACGCAACGATAGAGGTAGGTATGTAACAAGTCCACCGAGGGAGGAAGGAAGGAGAGGACACAGGACTAGACCGGACCCCGGGACGAGGCAGGTAGCGCGAGAGGAGGCCGTCGGCCTCGACTGTTCTCCAAGAGGTCGACCCACTTCGCCCAAAGCCGAGAGGGACCGTACTGGTAGACAGTTACCAGATACGTACGTACATACGCGTACAGTCGTGGATATATCAACGTACACACCTTACATACGTAACCACGCACACGTATAGTTTGTTATACATATCTTATATCTACGAGCTTCTCTTCGAGTCGTATAACGGCGGCCCCCCTGCCGCTCCTTTCGTCCTTTCTCCGCCACTCTCCTCCACGCCCCGTTCCTCTCTCTCTCTCTCTCTCTCTCTCCCTCTCTCTCTCTCTCGCGATCCCCCCCTGTTCCTCCGTAGCGTACATCTATTATAATACGTCGGACATATAGAGAGAGAGTATTTCCGACCTCCTAATGCAACATTTGCTGTTTCATCTATTATATTATATGTAGTTATCGCTAAAAGAGAGAACGTAAACGCGTTTTGGTCCGCGTGTCGAACGATCCCGGTTCACTGCTCCTGGCGGGAGAGACAACACGTGGTTTCTACAACGGCGGGAGACACGCGGCTCCCTACCCTCCTCCGCGAGATCCTCAAACCGCGTCCAGTAGTCGAACCGTGCGCACACGGAGCCTGTGTGCGCCCGATGCGGCCGCTGCCTCCGTATGTGTATCACGATCATCGGCCCACCTTCCATTCAGCCGGAGGATCCACCCGTGAACGTCACTCCGATCGTGAATCATTCTGAAACGTTCACGGCCGATTCAACTTGTCCCCCCTAACCGTTGGATATCATCCACCTCTCTCTCTAATCGGTGAATCGATCCTCCTGGAAAAACCAGAGGTTGTTCAATCATCCAGCCGCCAGACTGGATTCGACTGGACTCGTTCGCCTTTCTACCGAAACGACGGACCCTCGCGCGAACTTTAGTGGCACGTGTGATCGTGATCGTGATCGTGATCGTGATCGTGATCGTGGTCGTGGTCGTGGTCGTGATCGTGATCGTGTTCGTGTTCGTGTTCGTGCTCGTGCTCGTGCTCGTGCTCGTGCTCGTGTTCGTGTTCGTGTTCGTGTACGTGTACGTGTTCGTGTTCGTGCTCGTGCTCGTGATCGTGATCGGGATCGGGATAGCCGCTCCGAGTGTTTTCGTCCTCGGTGGATTCCGAAGCCAAGGAAGGAATGGATAATCAAGAATGAAGAAGGGGTGAGCGTTACACGGCTGTCTGTGGTGGAACGTGAGAGCTGTTTCGAATCGGTGAGTCATGACTGACTCGTTCTTAATGTCCTTTTCTCTTTTTTGATATTTCAGTTAGCTACTCTCGGCGTGTTATTGTTAATCTGGGTTAAAACGTTTTTCGCGAAACACCTGTCGATCGTTGTCTCCTAGATGGGAGCTCCCCTAGCCGGGAGCTCTAGCTAGAGCATGGAAAGCGTAATCATTGGATGATCGCGTCGGGAATCTCGCGAACCAGGTTTCCAATTGGAAAATTTTCTGGGCTGGGAAATATGATCGATAAACCGAATAATGTAATTAATTTCGACGTACGGATACGCGTTAGCTATATCTGCGTACAATACATAATAGAATCGGCCGTGGCGGTCGATGGAGCGGTATATCACCGGAAGTAATCAACGGTTGCAATCGCGACATCCTCCGAAGACGTATCGCGGTAATAAACTTTGTTGCAAGAGTGATGTTTTTAGTTTTGCTAACTGAACCGGGCTGGTCAAGCAAAAGCGATCAGTGAAAGTGTCACGAGTCGAGAAATTTCGGGGCAAACCATCGCGAGATGGAACGCATAACAACGTTAGAAAGCATAACAACGTTTCTCTCATTATCGTCGTTGCATTTCACAAAACACGCTCCGTAGAACGATCGTTCAAAAATTTCAAATTCCACCAAAGACAATCTCGTTAGAGTTTATCGTCGAGTCGGACAGAGAATTCCGTGTGGTGTGTTCGCTCTGATCCGAAAGTCGAGTGAACGCGTGAATTTTGTTCGTCGGCATAGTTTATTTAATTAAAATAGGAGCCAAAATCCGGTCGGCAGATCGGTCGCGAATTGAATTCGCACGCGTGTGCTTTCTCGCGGCTCTCTTAGCGTCCAGTCGTTAATTCCGGCCGGTCAATTAGCCTTCGCACGGGCAACGAGCGAAGCGACCGGAATATTTAGAGATTTGAGTTTCCTAGGAAATCTACGAGATATATCCGAGAGTCGGTGGAATTCTTGCCATTAGAGCTCTACGGTTGAGCTACGATTAAAAATAACCGGCTACTCTCTTTCTAACTTCGTATATAGCATCGTATATAGCAGAGGAAATTTCGTTTCTCAGACGTACACATGGAATTGTCATGGAGTTGCGACAGAGTTGTGCGAGCCGTGGTGGCAAGTGAAACGAGAGACATCGCGGCTCGTGGGAAGGCACGACCGAACGAGCCTCGCATTTTCACCTGCTCTCTACGTACGGTGTCGTACGCTCTTCGTCCCTTCGCGATCGTGATCGGTGACCGTTGATCGGTCGTTGATTGGCGTTTCCGCGAAACCTGGCCTCGACCGTCGCCCGGTAGGTGTGCCCCGTTGAATGCTGACAATAACAGCAACGACTTTCGAATACCGTTTCCCGTTGCATCTTATTCCGCGGAGACGGAAGAGTCGAATGTGTGCCAATAATTGTATGTACAGATCCGTAAAACGGTTTCGAGGTGGTCCGCGAAACGATATCCCGCTCGCCGAAATCCTGCTCGATAAAGCACGCGATGGTTCCCATGAAATATCGGCAATTAATCCGTAACGGCGCGGCGGGGAATGTTTCGCGAACGGTTCTTTTATCGCGCGCGCGCTCCGATCGGAGAGATAAAATTTCCCGCGCAACCATCTCCGTCCTGACAGGGGATAAATTTGTTAATGGAACGTGGGTAACAGTTCGCGGGAAACAATTATTAGCGACAACGTAGCCGACGGTTGAGACGCACCGAGAAGGATCGTCGTTGCGAGAGGGAGCGAACGAGCGAGCGAGCGAACGAACGAGCGAATGTGTGTCAATCGAAAGCCGGTTTCTAGGTGGCGACGAGCATCAACGATAACGCCGACGATTTTCAGCGCGGAATTAATGGGCGATCGTTAATATCGCGGTGTAATTGCATGTTTTGTGCGGTCGGTCGATTCGTGTACCGTCTTTCGTAACGCCGGTTAGGTTAGCAGCCACAATACGCGATAACTCCTATTCTCGCTTCGGAGTCTATTCTACTTTGAGAAGAAACAAAAATTGCTGTATTAACTTTTTGCTCTCCCCCCCCCCCCCCCCCCCCCCCGTAGCGAACAGCATCGCGATCGACTGCGCGTGTCTCGTATATTTTCATAAACGAGACCCGGGAAAGTGGTCGTTGCGTAATAACGATAATAATTCGCTTCTTTTCCGTTTGTAACAAGCAACGTCGCAACGAACCAACTCTCTCGAAGTAACACTCCGAATAGACTCGAATAGAAACTGGTGTAGGGAAGCGATCGTCGTCGAGTTTCTCCGACGCGTTACCATCCCGGTAACAATTTCTATTCGAGAAACCCGACGCGTAGAAACTCGTCGGTGATTTTCTTCGGATACGTATGGCGTTATAGAGAGAGAGAGAGAGAGAGAGAGAGAGAGAGAGAGAGAGAGAATAGAATGAATATGCGTGTATAGGCAGGTTAAAATCGCGGCATCCTCCGTGTTCCGGTGGTGGAGACACCCTTTCTAAGCGGTTCGAGACCGGCGGGCATCAATTTTACCGGTACGTACAGGCTGCTGTAAATGGCGACGCTAGATTTCTATCGGGACAAAACGATTCTGATCTGATTCTGGTTTCATCCGGTGTTTAATGGCGTTTGCCAATCGTAAATTGAGATCCGAATATCTCCCCGCCTCTCTATACAATCGGCTGTTCCTGTTTCCCGTTCCTGGTTCTTTCTCACCTCTCATTCCGCGGGATTAAATTGAGTAACGCCCGTGGCGTTCACCCATCGACCTTCTTAAGAGAGATCCGTCAGCTTTTCCATCCAGCTCGTCCTCGTTCTCGATACCGATCGACAGTTCGGTTGCACCGATTCCGCAGCATCAGGGAAAAAGAGAAATCGGTGTTCCATCGACGACGATTTTTACTCTGGCCTCGATCGATCATCGTGAGCGAATAACGATCGTCTCTCTAGGTGTATCGAAAGTGTTTGGTCTTATTTAAATTTCGGATCAGTCAAGGTTGTATAGAATTAGCATACGAAATAAGAAATGCCCGGCGAACTGATGTAATCGCGGCGCGATAGTGATGTAGTCGCGGCGGAGCACCGGAAACGGTTGATACTTTCACTGTTGCGAGGCCAAGAACACCCGCGAGAGCCACCGCTGTTATAGGTTCAGGCGCGAACGCGTGGGCGGAAGTTACATATTAAAGTTACGTCGAACCGAGACGGACAGGTGCACCGGTACGCTCGCTGGAACGGGTATGCCCACGCTTCGTTATTAATCTTGTACGCAGCGCTTAATTGTTTGGCCAACGAATTTATCGTCTTTGTACGGCTAACGAGATAGGGTATCGTTTAAACGGAACTAACGAGCGAGGTGGTCCCGATACGCACGCGAGCGAGTTGCTTCTTGTCCGAAAGAAACAAGTCTCCCATTAGATAGGGCTGCTTCTATCGTTTCCCTTTTACTTTCGTGCCTATTGTTGGACGGGAGGATCATCTTAATTGGGGCGGGGGGAATTGTGTCTCGCGTGTCTGGAAGGTGCTCTATCGAGGAGAGCTGAATTGGAAATTTCTGTTTTGTTTTACTCCGAACAAATCTGTACGATTCGGCAAGAACGTGCCAAACGTATTTAACATGGTACCGTCCGTCGCGGAACCGCCCAGAAAGCTTCCAGTTAATGGGAGAACGACCGTGTTATTACGAGTAATTTCGCGCAGCGAGCCCATCAACTGTCCAAGTCGGTCGTGAACAGGAACGGTCCTGTACATCACCGTACCGAATCGTTTCACCGCGAAGAACCCAACAACTTTTACCAAAACTCTCGCCACTGGTTGCTGAGACTGGATTCTCCGATAACAATTAAAAATTCATTCTATTCTCAGCTCGATGCGAGCTAGTTGCGAGCTAGTTGCGAACACTTGAACAAACGGGGAAGGTAAGTAAGAGTGACGACAAAAAGGAAAAAAATGAATATAATCCATCAGCAGAGAAACCACTTTCCAGGATTAGCCTCGAGTGGAATGATTCGATGAGAAAGTCTTGCTTAATCTCGCCTAAAGAAAGAAAGAAAGAAAGAAAGAAAGAAAGAAAGAAAGAAAGAGAGTGTAATAAATCGTCGTTTTGTTGGTGGGGGAATATTTTTCGTTTTAAGTCGACGATCGGTCGTATGTAAAAAGTTGATCGAAAACTAATTTTCGGCGCGTCCTCGTTGCTATCCAGTTTGACTCGATTAGAAGCGGGCTGCCCTTTAAAAAAGTCCACGTCAGAGAATGGACACGATGGCTGTGTACACACTTACCTGTTGGCAGAAAAAAGGAAGGACGGAAGGCGAGGTTGGGCCACCCTCTGCAGGCCGTTTGAGAATAAGATTTAATTCACGATAGGGACCATAATCACTCGGACACGTTGATGTATCGTACGAGCCTCCGAAGCCTTGACTCGCGTACGCTGCTTTAATTACGGACCTGCGAGACTGCTGCTGCTGCTGCTGTTGCTACTACTACTACTACTACTACTACTACTACTACTACTACTACTACTACTACTACTACTACTACTACTACTACTACCTGACCAATATCTCCGGGTCATTGAAATTTGGCTTCCGTTTTTTTCTTTCGACGGATACCTTTGTCCATAAAGTATCTATGCCGACCGGTTAACCTAGAATATCTCTCGTTAAGCAGCCAGTGAGTAATCGATTCTAATAGCAATTAGTTAACGCGTGAATGTTAACGATGCTCTCGGTCGATCAACCACGCCTAGACCTCGCGGACCAAACGTTCGCTCGAAACATTCGCATCTTCGATTATGATCGAAGGCTGCTTTCTCACTTTCCGAACGCGTTTCGAGCAAGATTGGAAATTTCGATGCGACAAATTGGAAATTTGGACGTCGACGTATTTCCCCGGATGACCTTGAACAGAGGCACGAAGACGCCGCGGCGCGCCGCATCGCATCGCATCCGTAGTGGAGGAAGACTACTTACCGGTGAACAAAGAAAAGAGAAGGAGGCGGCCGCTAGACGAGGGAAGAAGGGAGAGGAGGCGAGCTGACCAGCCAGAAGGAACGAGAGGAAGAAGGCCGATGATGGCTGCGATGGTGATGGTCAGTGGTTAGGTATACCAGTGGTTAAACCGTTCAGTGCCAAGCCGGCGTCCGTCAGGGTTAAACCTCGACCGTTTGTTCGTTCGTTCGTTCGTTCGTTCGTTCGTTCGATTTCTCGTAGACGTCGATGTCATCCTTTCACCCAGTGACCGTTGCCTGGACCGCCGCAGCGAACTGATGCGTCGGCTAATCCTTTCGAGGTTTCTTGTACTCGATCGGATCGGTGATCGGACGCTCGTGGATGAAGTTAATCGGTGGTGGTTCTCTCACTTTCGAGATCGTATCGTATAGACGCATCTATGAGGCGATTCGTTTCGATCGAAATCGGAACAAACTATATTAGCATAATACCGCGAGCAGCACCACTGGTGCGATACACCTGAACGAGAATTTTCGCCGATTCAGAATGGCGAGTGAGAAGCGATCCGCAGCTCGCCGGGCAGCGGGAATCGTATCAACCAGCCAACAGGATACCAGGATTCGGAGCGAACGCGGATGAATTAATTACGAGGATTGACCAGTCACGGACCAGTCTGATCCCACGAGAGATCCAGGTACTCCTTCCGCGTGTCTCTCATTCTTCGGTCGTTTCTTCGGAAAATCGTGTTCATTCTTCGCGCTGCTGATCGCCGTTCGATACTCGCAACTTGATCCGCGACCAAGACGGAACACGCGCCGAACCAGCCGGAATTCGATGAATCGACCGCGATATCTTGCCCACCGTTCGCTACCGTTCGCCACCGTTCGCCACTGTTCGCCGTCGCTCGCTCTCTCTCTCCCTGTAAATTTTACAGAAGCGAAGAGTGTTAACCGCTAGCTGTTCTCCAGCTGTAAAAACAATTCTCCTATTTGAAATCAGTTACGTCGCGGTTCTCTGGATGATGGCCTTAGCCTGCTACCATTTCTACGTTACACATGGCCATTCGAATACCGTAACGATGCCGAACGTGACTCCGATCGAAAACCCGCCGCGATACACGCGTTACCAGTTATCTATTACCGTTGTCATACTTCCGTAATACTTGTTACATACATCGGCTGTTAAACCGATGAGAGAAGAACTGGTGATCAGCTGACTGTTATCTTGAAATAAATGACGCTTGTACGAGAAAAACTGGTCGTCGCGGTTCTGCACGAATAGAATTAATGGATGGTGATTCCGCGTTTAGTCGTTTAGTCGTTTAGTTTGCGAACGACGGGCAAAGATGTTGGTTCGATATGATCGTTGGGCCCGGTACACCGAGTTCCCGTCGTCGTCTTTCTACGCGTCTTTTAACGCGTTCGGAGTGTTATCGATGCGTACGCGTACTGTTTCCGCTGAGCCTGTTTGATTGAGTAACTGTACATCATCGGCAATACCTAGCTCTTCTAGCGTTCTGTTCGCTCGCTCGCGTCTCGAAGCGAATCGCAGTTCTGCAAAAAGCAGTCCCGCGAGCCTCGGAAGTAACACGGTGGATTATGAATTACGCGCAGCAGAGGGAACGTTTATTAAGAGAGATAAATCGCGGAAAAATTACGCGAACCAATTACGATCCGCTCCAATTCGCCTCGAGTTCGCATCCTACTAGCGGATTAACAAAAATTTTCTACATGTAATATCTATGAAAATGTTTCACGGCACATATTTAAATGGTAGAGGTTGGCGTCCGTTAAAATGAATAAAATGTCCCCGTTAGGTGCAGCAGGGGCCAGGTTAATTGGTAGGTTAGTAGGTTAATCGACGAGTTCTTTTCTGTTAATTAGCCGCGTATCGCCGCGGGAGGCAAACGAGGTTAAATTGCGGTTGGCTGGTTGCTGAAATCTGACCCGGCGCCGGCGGTCTCGGCGCTATAGAAATTTACCCGATTTTTCCTCGAGTTAAATAAAAAATAATTTTCATATACGATCGACAGCATTGCGCGACGCGGGGCTGATTGTGGGGAACGCGGGTCGCAGTGATAACCGCTACTCGTTACGGAACATTTCTTTGCGGTGTGAGACGAGGCGACGTGAGAAATAGTGGAACACGCTGAGCAGTCCTTAGTGCGGTAGCTATGATTAATAGAAAATGGTGGAACGGAAGGAAGAGTGTCGCGTCGTTTTCTCTGACCCATGACCAGGAAATACCGATCAGCGAGAGTTTTATACCGTTCGCTTGTTGACCTTGCCCCAGAGAGGCCACCGATCGGAACACTATTCGAGGCATGTAGGATAGAGCGTTGGTAGTTCCTTTTCTACGGGTTCTGCCCGCTTAACGGTCTCGGTCCAGCCCGATCGGATCGACTCTCTCGGGGCGTATCCTTCTCCGCAGGTTCTCAACGAGCAGCCTGATCACCGTAACGATCAACCTGCCGAACCGATTTTATCCCTGATCGTGAGCCGGACGATCGATCTCTATTGGATAATTAGAAAATACGAAAACTAAAATGAATAAGACAAATAATCGTTTACCATTCCGGATACGTTTCGAGCGAGCTCGCGGTCACTCGAGTTCTCGTTGCACTGAAATATATGTCACTTTTTGCGGACGTTCGTGTACACACGGCCCAGTTCCTTTGCAACCACACGAGGAACGCGCGCGGCTCCTTTTCCTCTCTTCTTGTCTGCTCGTCGTCTCCTCTGTAAAAAGGAAATAAAGAAAGATACGATTCGAATAAAAATTCAAATTTCGTTCGTACCTCATATACCGGACGGATTGAAAGAAAACTTTCCATTTCTTTCAATGATGATGAAATAAAATAGAAATTAGTATCGTCAGAGAGGGAGAGAGAAAATGAATTAAGCTCACTTTCCCTGTTCGAAGAGTCGCGAAAGAAAGATGATGCGTCGTCGCGTCGCTGAAAGCACGGTTGATGCAAGTACGTACGTACGCGTTGGTGCGTTCGAGCAAAAAGGGAATCGGTGTCAACGAGACAAATTGGTGGAAAAAACGGGCGAGAAAGCCCCGAAACTCAGCCCGGATGACCCGGTATGCGGAACCAGAATTCTCTTCCCTTCTCTTCACCTGGAATCACCGCATTTTTCTCTTATCGACCGGTTGCACCTGCACGCGGTGTACTCGATCGATTACATTCGCACTGCGTAGCCTGCGCGCGTGCTTTGAATTTCTCTTCTGTTTTAGAAGCAACATTCCTGAAAATCCTCTATTCGTTCGACTCGTGCTTAAACTGGTCGTTGCGATTTCGTAATAATTTCTGATTGGATCGAATCCACCAGCGATTCAGTTCGATTCAGATTGCCCCACGCTGGAGGAGTTTGAATCTCGTGAAAGGTTTCTAGTACAAAGGCTGAACGGCTGAACGGTCCAGTGCAATCGCACATTTCATTAAACCGTTACAGTATGACGAGTTCTTTCGTCATGCCCGGGACCGTATAGAGACGCGGGTACATCGGACCTCTACGTATTTCGCAATTTAACCTGGTTTCGAGTCGAGTTCACGAGAGCGAACGGCCAGTTTTGCCTAAATTCGCTCTGTTGAGAGCGAAAACGCGTGACACCTCGGGATCGCAGGGGCAGTTTGGCACGAGACCAAAACACGCGCGTTCCTCGCGTGCATTCGACGTGGTTCATTATTTAGTGCGTCGGTAAGAGAAACCGGTCGGCCAGAAATGAACGGAATCCGGAATAATGATGTATGTCGTTGACGCGCGTACAATCAATCTCAACGATGGATTTATTGTAAAAGCGTAACGTTTCTAATTTCAGGGATCAGGATGCGGTGGATCGGTTACGTAGCTACGATACTCTGGTGGTCGGGCATCGCCAGGTCCCTCAGCACGCTGAATCGAGGCCACAGTCAGTAACGATACTCCTTTTGGTGGTTTTTCATTTCTTCGTGTCTCCCATCGAGCCGACTTTCTTCGTCATGGGCCACTTCCGCGCGACGGCCCTCTCGCGCGCTACCGGAACAGCCTCGAAATCTTATATAATATCGTGGATGTAGAATACTAGGATAGAATATACCGCACCATGTACCGACCATGCAGCCAGAACGAACCGGTCCAGTTCCGGCTTTGTAAAAACGTGACGAACGAGTCACCCTCCGCTATTCTTGTCCGCTATTGTTCACCTCGGGAACGATAAACTTTTTCCTTAATTAACACTGCGCCTGACCGGCAAACGGCACGAGACACGTAACGGAGAAAGCGGGACCGTGAAGGCAGAGACCGCGGCGAACCGCGGCAATTTACGTCGGCTTACGCGCTTCTTACTCTCTCGGTTAACGACCTGGCCCAGGTCTACGTACTCCTCGACGATCGACCGCCCGTCGTTTTTCCTTTCTTTTTCGCGCGTGTCCCCTGGTACGCGCGGCCTCGGCCACTCCGCGCGAATCCTCCTCCTGCACTTTCACCACGAACGGAAGATTCTCCCGAGGGTGGTTCGTTATTGTGATCACGCCGCTAAGAGTAAATAAGTAACGGGATAATGTGGGTCGGCCCGGGAATCGCTCGTTACGGGACATTAAAATCGATCCCAACTCCGAATGTGAATAGCCCACGATTAAAACAGTGGCCGACTTTTGGCTTTCTAGTTTTATTCGATACGCGTGCCGGCGATCGAGAGAGCGAGGAACGGAACGCTCGTAAAAATTCTCTTATCGATCGTTAAACCATATCTCTCGTCTGGTTGCGCGCAGGTTACAAAATTACCCCGAAACCCTGCCGAGTCCCCGGATCGGAGTCGAAGGAGGGCACTTGCATGTTCGTCTGGGAGTGTATCAAGTCGGAGGGTACCCACGTGGGCGTGTGCGTGGACACGTTCATGTTCGGCAGCTGTTGCGTGCACAACGCGACGACGAACGCGATCGCCGCGTCCTCCAATCACCACCATCAGGATGCTGCTGCTGCTTCTTCTTCTTCGTCCTATTCTTCTTCCTCCTCCTCCTCCTTCGCTTCGTCTGGCCCTTTGAGGCCAACCTTGGCGCAGGCATTGGGCAACGAGTCGACGAGGCCCACGTTGACCTCGCTCTCCAGCTTCCTCGTCACGGACTCGAGCACCGCGAGGCCGAGCCTTCCGAACCGTCCATCCGAGACGTTCCACTCTTCCGGAGGGTCCGCGAGACCGCACAAACCGCTTCCGGCCGGTTCCACCAGGCCGTTGCAGAAAAGGCCACACGCGAAACCATCCTCCTCGAATCACAAGGACAGAATACAAACCTCGGCTACCTCGTCCTCCAGTTTCTGGGAGAAGGGCACCCAGAGCACGAAAAGGCCGGGTATCGCGTCTCACGGTACCAGAAGGCCAGCCTCTCCCGGCAATTCGGTTAAAGGATCGCAGAGTACCACCAGGAGGCCGCCTGGATCGGTCCCCGCGAACAGACCGAGTTCTCAAACTACTGGCTCGAAGGGGCCAGCGGTTGTCCCACAGGATACCGGTCAGAATACGAAGAATCGGCCGACTGTTGATCAGCAGCGCACGCCTATCAAGGAAAAGGACGCGACGAGTCATCATCATCACCATCATCATCATCATCACCATCATTATCACCATCACAATCACCAGCAGCAGCAGCAGCAGCAGAAGCAGCAGCAGAAGCAGCAACAGCAACAGCAGCAGCAGCAAGGGTTCAAGGACAAGGTGAACACAGAGCAGAAGAACACGTTGGTGGTTGTTAGGTTACCCGGGAAAGAGCACGGCCCCGTGGAAGGTGACCGAGTCAGGCCTGGCAGGCCGAACAGCCAAAGACCGTCCGTGTCGAGACCGGACGATAGCAATACGGAGGACACCGACTTGACCGTGCAAGAGTCGGTGCACAGACCGAACGTTAATTCGGTCGACGAGAATGTAAGGCAACAATGTTCGGGTAAACAAGTTCGTCTCGATATCTCGTGCACGATCACGATCTTATGATTGTTTCGATTTCTCGGCAGGAAACCGGCAGCAAGGAACCTCATACCAGCTACAATTTCATTCACACGGAACGGCCCCAGTGGGCGACCAAGCCGGTTTCCTCGAAACCGACGACGGACTTTTCTTCGAGACCTTACTTCTCGATCAAGACGAGCACCACCCATCGGCCGAATTCAATGAACGACCGGCCAACGAACACTAGGCCGAGCTTCGTGTCGAAACCGAATCCTGGTTCGAGCACGGCTGTGAAAAGCGCGACCACCGCCGGTCCACCGACGTACCACGGTGGTCACCAGTCGGTCACCAACAGGTATTTCCTCGTCAAAGGAACGTTACCGGGGATCGTTTGAGCCCGATCGAGCTTAAAACTTTTCTTTCGTTCTAGCGCAGCCGGATCCGTGCCACAAACTTCCCACTGGCAAGCGACCACAGAGCCGGCGTTCGTGACCAAGCAAAGACCGACGCCGGCGTCCACGAAACCGACCGATAAACCCTTGTCCGGTGGTTCCCAGTTCTGGTCGGAGAACAGCTGGACGCCGCCCAGTCCGTCCTTGAAACCGCACTGGATCGAGAATCGTCCCAGTCAAATCGAATCGTTTCCACCGCGACCGAGTTTCAAGCCGACGGAACCGCAAGGAGTACGTGCGACCGCTCTTCTTCGTCTCAGCTTGTAGATTAGATAATTTTTCGATTCGGTCTCCTCTCCTTTCTCAGAGCACGGAGTATCACAAGCCGGTTGGCGCCGCGCACTACATCACCACGTCCCACTTTGAGACCTCGGCCAGGCCTAGACCAACCAAGAAAACCACCACTTCGACGACTACTACCAGCACTACCACCAGTACTACCACCAGTACTACCACCAGTACTACCAGTTCGACGACTACCACTGCCGCTACGCCGACTACGAGTACGACTACGAGTACGACTACGTCGACTACGAGTACGACGACGACGACGACACCGAAACCCATCGCGGCGGCCGTGTCGACGACCGAGGCAATCGCGAAGGCGGGATCCGTATTGACCGTTTCAGCCGCAGCCGAGAGCAAAGGCATGCAATGCGGAATACCGCCTCTGTTCCCGAGGCCGGAGACGAGAATAGTTGGAGGCAAGGACGCGCCGTTCGGTCGATGGCCTTGGCAAGTCTCTGTTAGGCGCACCTCGTTCTTCGGTTTCTCCAGCACCCATCGTTGCGGTGGAGCGGTACTCAACGAGAATTGGATCGCGACCGCGGGACATTGCGTCGACGAGTGAGTCTCCTACCATCGTCTTACTTTCTGCCGTACCGTCAACCACCGTCTACGAACCGAACGAATAATTGAATTCTGTCGCAGCCTTCTGACCTCGCAGATCCGAATACGAGTGGGCGAGTACGACTTTTCGTCCGTGCAAGAACGATTACCGTACGTGGAACGCGGCGTGGCAAAGAAAGTGGTCCACCCGAAGTACAACTTCTTCACGTACGAGTACGATCTGGCGTTAGTTAGGCTGGAAAGTTCGTTGACGTTCGCGCCGCACATTTCGCCAATTTGTTTACCGGCCACCGACGACCTGCTGATCGGCGAGAACGCGACCGTCACCGGCTGGGGGAGGTTAAGCGAAGGTGGTACTCTACCCTCGGTGTTGCAGGAGGTAGATTCGCGATAGGACACGCCCGACTGGGCACGCTTCGACGGTTACCCCCTCCCACGGAAATCGAGTTTCGATCTCTCTGTTGCAGGTGTCCGTGCCCATAGTGAGTAACGATAGGTGTAAGTCAATGTTCCTGAGGGCTGGACGACACGAGTTCATACCGGATATATTCCTGTGCGCCGGATACGAGACCGGAGGCCAAGATTCCTGCCAGGTACTCCATGCTGGATCTGCTGGTTATCTGTAACTAAAACACGAGGAAGAAGGCTTTTCACTTGTCCTTTTCAGGGTGACTCGGGTGGTCCGCTTCAAGTCAGGGGAAAGGACGGTCGATATTTCCTAGCCGGCATTATATCCTGGGGGATCGGTTGCGCGGAGGCCAATTTGCCAGGTGTCTGCACTCGGATCTCAAAGTTCGTCCCTTGGATATTGAAGAACGTCACCTGACCCGCAGTCCCCGACTCGACAGCTTCTACGATCGAACGTAACTTTACGCGTTGCGTTGCGTTTCGTTTCGTTTCGTTTCGTTTCATTTCGTTTAGTTGGATGCTTCGGGGATCTTTTAACCGTGGGATTTCTTAACGAAGAAATCGCACGAATCACTGCCAAATACGTAATACTTGTCGTAGGAAACAAGACTCGAACGAAATACGTTCTCGAAAAGGAAGAAAAAAGAAACAAAAAAAGAAAAAAATGAGATAAACCAATAAAGAAAGAAATGAAAAGAGAGAGAGAGAGAGAGAGAGAGAGAGAGAGAGAGAGAAAAGGAAAAAGTTAAAGGTCGATGATTAGAGAACAGCTTTTGTCTCGAAAATTGACACTTCGAAAGCGAGGCCAATCAAATGTACGGATCGCAGCCTAAATGATTACGAAGCCGGTCGTTGAACGATAGAAAAATTCGCGCATCTAGGACTGTATTTTTGATACGTTTATACATACACGTACACGCACGCATGCACACATGGTAAGATAATAATATATTTCTCGTCGAACGAGTTGTCCCCTCGCTCGTCGATCCTTCAGCTTTTGCCAGCCTTTGAACACGATTATATACAAAGAAGAGAGTATTACGCGAAAAGAGCTATCGATTTGACGCTGAAATTTATCAAATCGTCTAGCGATCCTGTAAAATGCTAAGTTCTTGCCCATCGTCTTTATTAATCGTCCGTTAATCAAAGAGCTAAAAAATTAAACTTTTTCCGATCCCTTCGTATCTTTCCTCATTCCGTCCCCCTCCGTCTCTGTTGTCTCTCCCCGTCATTTATATAGCATAGATTTTCTTGTACAGTCATACATAAAAGTTGCGCAAATACTTAATGGTAGGCGTGTGCGAACTAGGAGAATATAATAAATTTAAATGTACATGTATAATTGTTTATAGATATATTAATAGTATTTATAAGTATGTGAAATAAAAGTATGTTCATTACTACCCGTTTATAAAATTCGTGAATTGAGTGGATCGTTGACACGTCCAGCGATCAGAGCCACCGAGGTCTCAGCGTCTACGATAAAGTAGAGGAATGGATGGACAACTGTGAACGGTTCCGGTCCTGCTCTCTCGAATAACCCAGTACCTGTGAGAAAAGGTGCGTTTCAAATATTATATTTTCGCGACGTTCTTCGACCAAGTTGTTAGCTGACTAATCAAGCTAAGCGGGGTCGGTCTAAGCGGAGTGCAACGATGCGAAGGACAAACGAAGAGCCAAACGAAACGAAACGGTTTAGTAATATCCCCTGGTGGATTAAACGGAGAAGAACCACGAGGTCCTTTTAGTTATTTCCCTCGGTGAGTCAGCCAGAGGATATCACCGATTAAATCCAACCAACTTTATAACAATACTGATAATTATCCTAATGGTGATCAGCGTCAATTACGAAAAGCCGGAAGCTACAACTTTACGATGAGTAAACAACGAAATGGCAGTGTCTCTTCCGTTCCGTTCCGTTCCGTTCCGTTCCGTTCCGTTCCGTTCTTTTGCGACCAAGCGATACGATCAATAAACGGTGAGATCGGTAGAGAAAGACTCACGAGAGTGCGTCCTATCGGGTTTCATGTAATTCCTGATGTTAATCCCTATGCTCTGTTGCACGTCCCTGGCGTATACACCAAAGTCCGATGTCATTAAAGAGAGATCCGCCGCTCTTGGCTCGAATACGTCCGAAATTCCCAACTGGAAAGAAAATTAACCGAAAGTAATCAGAATTAATCGGCTGCGTGGCTTTCAACGCAGCAAACATGCCTTTTGCAAGATGGACGTCAAGGTGACAAAACCGCGTAACATGAAGGACGGAATAGTGGCCCTGACCCAAGTGGATTGTAACTGGTTCCGTAACAGCCTCAACGATTTCCCGCCGAGATCATTCGCCAACCGATACGTGTCTCTACTGTCTGTAGCCATTATAAGGACGATGTTATATCTGGGATGCTGAAACCGATGCTATCCGTTAGAATCGTTTTTCGTTTTGTTTCGAGAAACGTGGAAGCGTGACATTGAAACGTAGCGTTACGTCGAGAGGAAACTCGAGGGCGACCGCGTGCAGCGATGGGAAGTAAGCAAAAGGTAGAACAGCAAAGTATCTGGAAGCCGTGACGGAAGAAACGTCGCAGCCGTTTACTAGGAACGATATCTCGGTCGAGTCTCTGACCGATGCCTCGTTCAGGATCGGAGAGTATGGCTTCCAGAAGCCCAAATCCTGCATCCAAATTCCTTCGTCTGAAATTCCAAAAATAGAACAACAACGGTTATCGTCAGACTCGTAACACGTGTCGGTTTGTCATCAGTTTCAAATTGGCCTGAATTCGAATCCCTACCGGATATAAAACGATCTAACCACAGACCGTTACCGTTGATCCTAATCATCCTATCCCGTATATCGACAGTAGCTCGAATCGCGTACAACCGGCAACTCGGTCGGCCCCCTCCTCCGATTATCATCGGAAATTATTAGATACGGATGATAGAACGGTGAAAAAAACAAAGTGCCGTACCTGGATAACTGGAGAAGAATCCCCTCGGGCCTCGAACGTTACGTCGTTTTCTACGAGTCATCGCGATCGAGGGTATAGTGGTCAGCTGTAGTTGTTCAGTCGCGACCGTTGACGAATCGGTATTCTCCTCCTGATTGTTGGCAGTTGTTTGCTTTTCGAACGACGAATTCGTTGAATCTTCGGCGAGTTGCTGATGATTAACCAGCGGTAGGATTGTCGGTGACGTTTCCGTGGATGATACAGCTAGAATGGTTTCTGGGCTTGTCGGAGTGGAGGGAACGGTTGACGTATCGGTAGTACTTACTATCGCGATAGGTTTGTCGGTAGTAACCGACGTATCGAGTAATGGAACCAAAGTGTTGGATGCGGTCGATTCGGTAGGGATTAGAAAATTGTGAACAGGTTCCGCGGTAGTTTCACCGGTCGTCCTCCCTTCTGTCGTTGATTGTTCGGTAATCGGAGGAGCGGTATCGGTCGTTGTTTCCGATCCAGGGTAGCTAGTTTCGTTCGTTTCCTCTTCGGAGATGAACAAATCGAAACCGTAGAATCTCAATATATCCTCGTACTCGGGTCTGAGCCTGGTGTTTTCTCGATTGAGCGTCAAGCCTCCGAGGAACCCGTCCGCGTTCAGATACGTCTTGAAACACGTATAGAAATAATTATTCGAAATTTCATCTAAATTCACCGTGGCGAAATTCTTACCCTTAATCTGCGATGAATATCACGGAAACCGATCCTAATGATATCCGAATCTCGCGGGAAACCGAGTGCACCGGCGATTTGCTGTCTCCCTTTACCCGCTGAACCTTCGTAGAGTGCGGCCAGGACGAAGCCAACCCCTGTCGGGGAGAATGCAACGTTCCCGTGGCTCGTGTACTGCTGCAGGATCCGCACGCCGAGGTCGTTAATAATATCCGTGATGATGTCGACCGGCCGATGCGGAACCGGTTGATACCAGCCGTCGAATCCTACGTTCTCGTACCCGTGGACGAACACAGACAACACTGTTGGAATAGTTTACAATTCAACTCACAGTTGCACCAGCCGTTGCGCAGACGAAATACGTACGTTGTAACAGGATCGTCCAAAACATCCGCGTGGCCATATTAATCACGATTCTCGTTGGATCGCACAAGTGAGCGAGGAGAGAAATGAATAGTAATAGTAGTAGCGGTAGCGGTAGTAGTAGTAGTAGTAGTAGTAGTAGTAGTAGTAGTAGTGGTAGTAGTAGTAATAGTGGTAATAGTAGTAGTAACAGTAGTAGTAACAGTAGTAGTAGTAGAAGAAGAAGAGAAAGAAGAAGAAGAAGAAGAAGAAGAGGAGGAGGAAGAAGAAGAAAAAGGAGAAGCAGTAGGAGAAGATGAAGAGGAAGTAGAAGAGGAGAAAGAAGAAAAAGAGAAGGAGAAGGAGGAGGAGGAAGAAGAAGAAGAAGAAGAAGAAGAAGAAGAAGAAGAAGAAAAGGACGAGAGGGTTGCCCTTTTTCTCTGTTGCGTAAAAGTAAGCGCGAAACCGTGACACGGCGGAAAGGTGTACGGCTCTATTAGGATTAGTCCTAGCCGTTCGCTCTCTACGTCGGAACTGGCTTGTGGATGGTGCACATCGCCTGCTCGAGCCTCTGCCGGCCACTCTGAGATTTTTTAAACGGCAAGGTCGTCGGGTAGATAAACCCGTGTCTATGTACGCCGTCATATCGCTCGCACACCGTTCCCTTTCCCCCTCGCGGACCAACGGCTACGCGGTCCCAGCTTCCCTAGAGAATGCCGAGTGTGTAATAAGTATAGTAAAAGAAGTAAGAGGAAAAGGAAGAGGAGGAGCATAGTAGTAGAGGAGGAGAAGGGAAATTATTTAAAGAACGATCGCAAACTCGTTAGTTAGGGTGAAATCTGAGATCGAAAGGATTTCTTCGTTCTCGCGTTCGCACACTTGTTGTAACTTTCATTCTTCTGCGAGTGCGATCTTAATAAAACGAGTTGTAGCAACTTCCAGTTTAACGAAATAGGGGCCAACTGAATCGTACGCGTGGTAAAAGTGTTGCTCAATGTGCAACGCCTTGTTAGACGCCCAATAATTGTCTAGCCATGTTCCTTTAACGAAACAATGGATCCCCGCGGCATGATTCCTTCGATTTCCCAACTCGATTTCAAGCGTATCATAGAGATACGAAAGTATATACGTGTACATGCTCTTGTGAAAACAAGAAACAACATTTGTTGCTGTTGCCCTAAAGAAATCTTTACTATACTCGTACGATACATAATAACGCTGCTAAGAAGGACGCGTTTGAAACGTGTCGATCATGGAAAGGTTCGAACGTTTCCGACTTGGAGCGACTCGCGTGTCGCGTATCTAACCAGGCAATATCCGGGAGATACGATACCCCGTCCGTTACTCGCGAATAAGATGTTCGTGATGGTAGGTAATCTCCAAGAGAGGATACTCGGTTGCCGGTGGCGATTATCGGCGTTCCCTTTTTTTTGAAAAACGTTGGACCAAGTCGTGGATCCGGATCGAGTTTCTTCTCTGTAAAGAGAAAAATAAGCTTCGAATTGCGAGACGGAGAGGAAAGTCAGGAGTGGCATAACTGTTATACCATACATACGTGTATCGAGATGCGAAATTCACGTTACGAGACGAACGGACGAATAAGTTTACGTTCTTTGGATAGCTTGCGTTTGTGTCGGTACAACTCGCAAAAGAGAAGAAAAAGGGATAAGGTGACGCCTGAAACACAACGCGAGGGAACATTACGGTTAAAAGGATGTTTGAAAATAAACGGAAGAAGAAAAAGAGTACCTATAAATAGAACGAAAAATATTCCTTGCATGTCGGCCACGTTCACCTTCCGCTCGTTCACCGCCTGATTACCGCCCGGCGGTTCCCAGCACTTGTCTTTCATCGGCATCCTCTCGGCTATCCATTTGTTCATCAGTCCAGACTCCTGCATCCGACGTAATCTGCGCGATTTACCAAAACGATATATAAAATCCGGACACTTTGTAACAAACAAACATCTCCGGTTCACTTACTCCGCGTCGATGACAGACAAGTAAGGACTTGCATGTGGGACGATCATCGCTATGGGCTCGTCCAGAAACTCGTCCGAGCTCAAAGAGAAATGACAGCCTCCGGTCAACAGTAGATCCTTCCTCATCAAGAACCTAGGTATTTCGCAGATTCGTCTATCATGATGACGGTGTGAATGAACACCGATTTGTTCGTCCGATTAAAATGTCGCACCTGAGGGAACTCCTCCAGTCGATCAGAGCGTGTTTCCCTTGTTTCACGCGTTCCAGCAGTTGCTCGTCCTCCGTGTCGTTATGCTTTTCCGCGCGCGACAATAAAACGTGGTATTTCGGTTCGTCCGCGTTTCGCAGATACGTCTCGAAGAAGCTGCCGTTCGGGAAGCCCCAGCTGATCTTATCCTTACGCGAGATCAGATCCTCCACGGTTAGTATGGAGGCATCTATACGGGGGAAAGTGAGGAAAGCGACCAGACTTCCGGAGTAGGTCGCAACCAGGACCATCACGACCAGCCACCAGATACCGATCAGTATACGAGCGCTGTCGGAACGCGGCAAATACATACCCCCTGAAATATTCCGAGGATAGTTAGAGTGTTTAATGTACATGCAATATAATGTGTCGATGTTCGAGTACCTTGTTGAAGGAGCGCCCCGTAGACGTACCACACGCACTGCCAAGAGGAGTCGAGTCCCGAGGTACTACCGCTGTACGGGCTGTACTTGTGAACCAAGTACAAGATCGGACCCATTACGACAATGGACGCGGCTAAGCAGGCCCAGGTCTAATAGGGAATACGTCACGCGAATCAGTAGCTAATACATCATACGCGCGTCTACGTACGGACCTCTTTAGTGAACGGCGACGCGAACAAGAGGGCTCTGGACAACTGTCTGGGCCTGGATGTTAAAAAGCTGTACGTTTGAACAAAAATGGGAACGGTGAAATTGATGGTGCTCTTTCCATATTCGTTGACGGTGTACGCGCAAGCACCAAGAAGAGCCTTCCTCTCGCGTATCGTGTCGATCACCTCGCGAGGCACCCACCTCGTGTTCGACATGGTCATTCGTTGGAGTTTCTGCGAGAAACACTACGATCCGTATAGATCGGGATAACGAAGAGAAGAGAAATTCTTACCTTGCCGAGCTTCGCGAACCGAGAATTATTATTGAAAGTTCTCGGGCTCGGGCTTGTCGTCGCATTCGACTCGATCACGGTGTACGTGAAGTTTAGCTTCTTGGCAAGATGCTTGATCACGTCGAACACCAATCCGTCGTACAACTTTTCGCCTGTCTCGCTCACCGAGATCATCTGCCACGGTGGATTCTAAGCAACGATACACGAGTTATCCTAATTAATTATCTGGCCGTCCTAACATCTAATATCGTACAGAGTATAATATTTCGTTTACCCACGTGGTAGGTGGTGATCGGTAAATCAATGCCCCTGAATCCGTGAGCGATGTGAGGGAAAATTACATCCGTCAGGTTAACACCGAGACGAGGCGTCCAAGTGCCTATATTTAACAGGTGTGCCGCGTTTCTCCCATGAGAGAAGAAATTCCCCCAAGTTATGGAGGAGGTGAACCTCCACAAGAAGCAACGTTCGCAGCCGCGTTGCTCCGTAGCAAAGGTACGTTGGGAAAGGTATACCTGGAGGAATTGAGAGGGGCGCGATTATCGACTCGCAGGCAGAACTTGTCCAACCCTGTATACGGGATGCACCGACCCTCATATTCGTTAGGAGCTCGATACGCCTGGCTCGTTTCGATAACCTCCAACTCATCTCGGACTCGTCGTTCTCGAATCCGTTGAACGGATCGATCCGATTCTTCGCGGCATACTTGGAAGCTTTCACCAGCGCGTGAATAATTTCCTTGATGCGAATTGAGAGCATCAGCTTGATCTGAAAGAAACGATCTTTCGACAGTTACGTAGATAGACGGCTATTGATAATACCCACTACTTTTCTATTTTCTTTTCCTTTCATACGAAGACGAAAGAAACAATTAGCGTGAGAGGGGTAGCTTAATTTTTCTCTCGACGACAAATGAAGCAACCCCACCGGCTAATTTGGTCACCGAACACTGGATCTGGATCGTTACTTCGCAGAGGCAGTCAAAGTTGGTCGCGTTATACATGAAGGCCACGTTTCCCCCTTCTGAGAGTAAATCAACGAACGACGTCATATCGGTGAAATTCTGTATCGCACTGTTGGTGATCACGTACAACCATTGGCTGGCCGAATGAACCATATCGAGAGATCTTGCCTTTGGAAAGAAAAGAGTAATGTTGTTGCCTTTGCGCACTTACGATTAAAAATCGCAAGTTAAGTTAACCGAGTTCAGATCTGACCACGTCCATTACGTCCGCGACCATATCGACGGTGGCGATCACCAGGAAACAATTGCCCAGTTGCTCGACGCGAAAATCAGCCAAGACCTTCTTCACCAGACTTTTTCGCCGCCTCTCGGCGGTGTGTCGATGCTTCAACGTGAATATCGATCTGGAGATTAGGTTGAATCGTTTGTTCGGAAGATTGTCCGAAATGGCCCTGGTCACTCTGCCGATGGTATCCCTGTCTGAAACAGTCGGTGAACAGTAACCGGGATTAGACGGAATCGGAACTCCGCGTTAGTCGGTACATTTAGTTGCCTTTACAACCGAACGTATCGTCGTGAAGGATGTTGATCATGTTCCACGAGAGAACGTTCATCATTCTTAGGTCGAGAAAAATCTGGGGTAGCTCTTCTCCGGGTATTATCAGCGGTACGCTCATGCCGTGGGTCTCTGGGATTCGAGGACAGTCCGAGTCTTGGAATAGAAAAGTTCGTTTTGTCGAAAAACAAGAAAAGGAAGAAGAAGAAGAAGAAGAAGAAGAAGAAGAAGAAGAAGAAGAAGAAGAAGAAGAAGAAGAAAAGAAATAAACGGTACTCTTTTGAAACCTGTTATAGCGAAATGGGCGAGCTCTTCCTTTCGTGCGGCCTCGTGCAATCGCCATGTTAGATAGCAAGTCGCGACGGACAGAAGGATCGTGTAATCTTGGCAATGATTAAAATATACATTTATGCAGGTGTAGACAGATAGATTGTTAATAGGAACGCGAAAGCGCAGAGTTTCACACGCCGATGTCTAATGTCGCTAATAACAACGCTGAATAATAGGAAAATATGAATAATATGAAATAATTTACCTTCCCGCAGATTCACGTTCGCATCGCGGAAAACCCGCACGACGATACTCCCGCTCGTGTACGTTTCCTTCTTTACGGTCTCTGCGATCAGCTCGTGTACCATCGTCACAGCATTTCGATGTTCATCCTTGCCGCCGAAGAAACTTTTGTCGATGATCACGGCTACTCGAAAGAAAAAAAAGAAAAGCAAAAAAACATTCCTTCTTGACCACGAAGGCACGTCGATCTATTCTATCGTTTATTTACCCATTGTAGCGTTACCAGCGACCAGAGACGGATAATGATCGAAACTTGTGCCATGGTTGACGCAGCATAGTAACAGGAGGACGAACGATACCATTTCTATTGACGTTTTACGATAGAACGCGATGCGTCTCGTATCGTTCCCAGTCATATACCGTACGGGGGTATAGGTATAATCGGGGACACCTCTGAATAATGTATCGGTTGATTAGCTTCGCCGATCCCTTTCTTCGAGTTATTGCGATCGTGCCGAGGTGATTGCGATCACGAACCGAGTAGATCGAGCAAAAGGTGGATCGCAATAATAAAGGTCATCGGTTGGTTCTTAAATAATTGACCACCGCATCGAACGATCGGATCTCGGTGAAATTAGAACTATCTGGTTCGCGTGTGCTACCTATATCCGATCGTGAAATTGAGTTGAACCTTACTTACTACTACGTATAAATGTTATTAGCTAAACCGCGTGCGCGTTTCTCACACGACACGAGACAATTGTATCGTTTCGTATCGGTCGGTGTACCACTTCCGCGTAGCGAAACCAAAGATAAAGTCCGGTGGCGTCCGTTGCATTATTGCAACCTACGCGTTAAAAAATAATCGGTAAAATAGTTGTTAGTACCTGTGATTAACTTGGCAAGCATCCTTATGCAAAAGCATGTTGCAACGGCGATCAAAATTCGATGTAAACAAAGTGAAAAGTTGACGAATCGAAATAGGAGAAGGTGAGGAGCGAAAAGTCCGCGGTTCTACGGCCGTTCGTGAGAATTCGGGCGACATCGTGCACCAACGGAGGACGTGTACGTGCGCGCGCGTGCCTGTATTACTCGACAGTTGATTCGGAACGTGTCGGAAGTGGTGCATTCGAGCAAGCAAGGATTAGGTATTCCGTCTCTCCAAGTACGTGTACGCAAGTACGTAGACGCATACATATATTAAATAAATAAGTAACGCGCGCACATAGAGAGGAAGGAATTTTTCTCCTTGGAAATCTAGTCGACGTTAACGTCGGGCTCGAAGCTTTTGTGAAATGTCAAGCACCGTACATTGCGATGGGTTGAATGTGTTCGGGAAAACTGTCAGACTGATCGTAAACGATAGAGCATCGTTCGAAAGCAGAGGCGAGCCAGTGAGAGGAATAGCGGGAACGGGAAAAAGTGGGAGTGAAAGTGGAAAAATTCATTTTTTTCAAATCACAGAAGGAACAAAGACACGCTGCTAGTGATACGCGAGACTGCTGATGTTTCGTGAAAACGATGGAGCCCGAGGAACCTCTGTTACAAGGGATTCTCCTGTTACCACCGCAGGGAATGTTAGGCCAACTCAAGGTTGGTTAACGAGCATCGAGTGGGATAAGAACGTGTAGTTTCGATTTTCCCTATTTTCACCGTCCATACGGACCCTTCTTCTTCTCTTATATTCTTCTAGTACACTTTCCACTTTTCCACTCGAACGAACGAGCATGTCGATCCGTTCAACTGTTCGTTCGTTCTTGTGTATTGGTGACCGTCACGGTGAAATAACCTATAAAGTTCGCACTAGCGCGATTTTTCAAAGACAAACAAGTTTAATTAAGCTTCATTTGTTACGCATTTTTCCAGAAATCGTGGCACAAGAGATTCTGTCAACTTTTCAGAACCAGCAACTATGGGATTAAACGTGTAGAAATTTATGACAATCAAGAGGAGGCTATACTACAATTGCACGCTCCTCGTATCATCACGTTGGATGCATGCATCAAAATAGCACCTAGCAACCAGTCGCATGTGTTTACCGTAAGTAATGAGTAACGCGCCTCGGATGTCTAGTTTGATTTTAGGAAAAACTTTCTCTCTTTGCGTCTAGGTTGTGACAAAGTCAGGTACTCATTACTTTGGGTGCTATACCGAATCTGATATGAGCCATTGGATTACCGCGTTTCAGTTGGTAGCATTTAAAGATAGCGTGTCTAATCAAACTATAGAGGAAAATAATGATCTGTACTGTACCAGCGGAGAGGGTGTATTTTCTGTCAAAGTTGTAGAGACGGACGCGTCCAAACGATGCGGCTTAGAAAGTAGAAATTACACGCTTGTAGTAGCCGCTGTTGATATTAAATTAATGGATGGAGACGTAGTGCTGTTCACCTGGCCTTATCGGTACATCAGGAGGTACGGTTACAAGGATGGAAAGTTCATCTTCGAAGCAGGAAGGAAATGCGAGTCGGGAGAAGGTTCGTTTCGGTTGGAACATAGCAGTCAGCAAGAGATTTTTCGTTGCATGTATTCGAAAATGAGATCGATGAAAAAATTAATGAACGAAGAAAATAATCCAAGCATCGAATGCAACGACGCTCAGTATCATGCAGCTTTATCGATGGAGGCTGGATCTAGAGCGGCGTTACCCCCTTCTCCGAACAGTTCTGCCAACTTAATTGACATTGATTTCTCACCGCAAAATTCTCAGAAACAGTCGAGTGCCTCGTCAAGCTTGGATACTACTACCGGCAGTTTATCTTCCAAAGCTTCCGCGTCTACCGTTAAACCGAAACCGGCTAAACCTCCACGGAAATACGTTTTCACGGGGTTACTCGACAAAAAAAACGTAGATCCCGAACTGTCGGATTTACCTGCCTGCGGAGAATACAAAGCATTGAATCTGGATAACTCACCAGAGTTGTCTCTGAAAACTATAGGAAGCTCTATACTCGACGACGAAGAGAGACACCCTTACGATTTAGTGGAAGTTAGGAACGACGCATGGAAAACCCATGGCATCGACAATATACATCACACGGAGAGATCGAACTCGCTGTTACATTCCGATAAGGACAAAGAAAACGAGGATGATTTCCAATACGAAACGATGATGCCTGTCGCATCGACGCAGAGCTCGGATAGTCCGGCGATTTCCTCGGCGATCAATCATGTACAGTCATGTGCCAAATCGAACGACGAATCCGATTACGATAAGTTGGAACATTTCGGTTCCGCTACTAAAATCAACCAGAAGACATCCGCGTATAAATACGTGACCGCTTTCAATAGCGCGTCCCAAAATTCCCATTCCAGTATTTCTCTGAACAGTACTACTTCGGTGGTAGCCGATGCCAGTACCGCATGGTCTAATTACGAAATCGTCGAAGATATGTCCGCCGTTAGATTAGCCGATGATAGTCACCTCGGATACGGTGTTATTAGAAAAAAAACTAATCATCCCGAGTCTGCATCTGCTGGCAATAATATGGGTCCAAAACATAAAGTATTTAATAATAGCGAATACGCGATTGTATCGAAACCAAAAAGGGTATAAAGATATTTCATAATTCGGATTATTATTCCATTTAATAGTAACTGGATAAATATATCGTTACTTTAGCTCGAGTGGTTTTCAACTCTGAAAGATAACGATGTTTCTCTACTGCTGGTCTATGGTACCGGACTAGCGAGGGTAAACTACTTAAAGTAAACTGCTCTAAACACCGAACCATTCTTTAACGTTGGAAAACCGTAAGAACGAAATCACTATTATCCTCTTCTCTGTGAAGATTAGTTTAAGAAACGCTAGTCCTCTTAATCACCGACGATTCTGTAGGCATCATTTCGTTCAGATGTTTTCCTAATCTTTTCGAGAATTTTTTTTAAATAATATTATTGGTATACTTTAATAATATCGAAATGACTGACTCGTGCCTATTACAGAATATAGTTTTCTAACAAATCAGAATTTCGACAGCGAAGAAAGTTTGCACAACATTTTAGCTGTTTACTCTTATTATCACGATAATAATTATTCTAATACTATTGCGAATATAACAAAAGTTACGTGCCTTCAAATACATTTAACATTTGTAACATCAATTTTCTAAAATGAAACATAGAATTTATATACGTATGCGTGAGTGTGCCTGTGCGAGCGAGTGCGTTGTTGGAAAATAATGCGGCGCGCGCGCGCATTATACAATCGAGAAGCAATAAGTCATTCCTTCTGTTTTTAGTATATCATATATTTTATATATGTATGTATATATATATATATATATATATATATATATATATATATATATATATATATATATATATACACACACACACACACACACACACACACACACACGCATAACACTTGTGTAACATTTAATTACATGTTTCGTACATGTCAATGTTCAATTTTTATAAGAAATCTATTACGTGTATATAAATATATATATATATATATATATGTATATGTATCAACTGATATTCTCGTAATCGTTCAATGCTTTTTCAATTCGGAACTTGCCATATAATTTCTACGTGTGCCAAGATCTGTCGTGTTTATTGATATTACGCTTAGCGATTAAAATATTTTCATGATAAACTGCAGAAATAAATCCATGTAAGATCTGAGATATAGAGATACATATATCGTCAAACTGTACGGTACCGAAAGAGTGTATTTTGCCCTGGACGATCGTAGTCCAAAGGATTAGAAAAAACTCTGCGTGTATTTCGGTAGCGATTGAAATTTTTGATATTATTTTCTTTTCTCACGTAACTTCCAAATTTAGAAAGAAAAGGTAAAAAGAACGTGCGTAACCTAGAATAAATTTATAGGTATTTACAGTTGCTTAAACGTATGTATGTTTTAATTTTTATTTGGAAAAATATGTTGTTCTCCCATCCAATATCTAACCTTAAATCGACTGTATTTTATTTCATTTTATGTTCTATCCTCTCCTCGATTAAATTTTGTTCTCTTTGGTTATTATGTCGTATTAAATCGCACTCCGCTTTGGCAACAACCTCGATGTATCCATCCACATCATTTTGCACCTTTCGGACGGTTTCTCCTTTCGCCGCCAATAGTTTCTCGATATTTTTCTTGTTCTTTAATTCCGCGAACCATCCAAGATTGTCGGCGATTAAATGATTATTTTTACATCCGTCGCAACGGATTATGACTACTCCCTTTTCGTACGCCAATTTCGATATAACTTTCCCGTTTCGAAAGTTGCATTTCTTACACGTAAACATAACCTTCATCTTTCGTTCAACCGTACCGAGCACTTGTTTAGTCGCATCTTGTCTGTGTTCTCGTATCGAATCTTGCGAGGTCGTTTTCGTACAAAGGAAATGTCTCCTGTCAAAGTTGAGATTGAACTTTGCAGCTTGAATGAACGGAATCCGATGCGCGTTTATTAAAGCTAGTCGCAATAGTCCAGCGTGCGTTGACAGTGTTGGCCGCAACATCGACAGAAACATCGTTTCTCCGGTATCTTTTTTCCGCTATTTGTAACTATTTAAAATGTTGTTACACTATTCTGTTGCTTTTCACATTTCACTTGCGTACGAAAGACAAAGTCGAACCGATTATTTATTTTTGTTACACGCTACTTGGACGAATTAGTAGCGCCATCTCTTCAATCTCGATGAGTTTCACTAGTTCGCAACCAGTCCGTCGGTCGTTCAGTTGACCGTGAACGGCAGTTTTAGCTCTATAAACGGGAAATGCTATATAGGATAACGTGAAATCATATTTGAACGTGAGGAAAAATAAAAGAAATCGAGGTTTTTTGAAAATTAATATTTTATTTCTATGTGAAAATCCATTTTATATATTGTCTTAGTTCTACTTAAAGGTTGATCGAGGTCGATTGAATTTGTGTCGACCTGCTTAAATTAATTGTACACGGATTCAATAGAAATGCTTGAAAATTTGATCACTCGCCTTGTATACCTGCGTGTTTCCTTTCAGGTTTCATTTCGAGTAAATCGTAAATATTATTGTTAGTTAAGAAATTACACCAATTTCTTTGCTTCGAAGAAACTCTTCAAGTGTCTCATTTGCCATGCACCCATTAGCAATAAAACCGCCGATTGTGCGAGAGACCACCAGAAAACACGGCGATGGGTACTTTCTGACGTTTGTCTGAAACGTTCCTCTCGATACTGGAACGAGCGAAGAAACGGTATATGGATGGATTCTTTCTTAACGGACCGTTAATAAGAAATAATGAAACTATCGATTACCCTCTGGTAGTTTTGTTCCTTTGTTATTTGTTCGACCTGATCGAGAAGCTGACGTATCCTTAACTGTAGCTCGGTAAACTTCTCCCTCTGCGCTGTATTGGTATAATCGATGGCGTGTTCGCCGACTTGTATGTCCAAATGCACCCGCTATAGAATCATGGAATCGAACGAGCAACGAATAAATAACAAATAAATAAATACGTATACGCGTATAGTTTTATCGTACCAGTTGCGTGCCACTGAACCAAGAACTACTGTTGGAGTACAGGCAAATAACGTGTTCGCCCGGTGTATGAGATGTGAAAGAAATCCTTCCCTCCGAACTGTATACTCTGGACAAGATCGTTTTATCATCTGGATCACGAACTTCGACGTGCATGCCCATTCCAGGGCTGCTCGGTGCGAAACCGCCGGTTCTTGGATCGTATAATTCGACTTTGTAATTGACTAGAAAGAAGAAAAATAAAGAGCAAGATCGAGTTGTTTAGTTAGTAAGCCAAGTAGTAGTAGTAGTAGTAGTAGTAGTAGTAGTAGCAGCAGTAGTACCTAAAACAGTTGTCTCATCTGGAATATCTTCGATGAAACATTTTCGTTCGGTCTCGCCGATGTGAAAATAAAGTCCCGTCCCATATTCGAGTAGACAGAGAAGCACGAAAAATCTACCTCCGTACTTTATCATAATTAACCTCGTCGGGTACTGTTTAAAATAACGAGTGAACAATTCCGAATGAAAATATGTACGGCGGCACACGTCACCTTCGAAAACAATCGGACGGCTAGGTTCACGTACGCGGCGCTACTGAGCCACCGAGCATTATCGATAATCGAAGAAGGAAGAGAAATGGACGTGACGTTGTTAACGTGTTTCGCTCTTTTAATTATTCTGCTGATCCTCGTTTTTACAGTATTCGTAGGACAAAAATCTGGTAGGATGTTTACATATATAGAACTGTAATATCATTCGTATCGGACGTACCTTTGAACCATAACCAATTTGAAGATTCCTAACCTTTAAACGAAACCTAACCGTAAAGTGGCATGTTTTAATGTCGTTTGAAATATGTGTTTTGTAGCATCAAGGGGAAAAGAAAGGAATGTGCCACCGGTGAGACGAGCCGCGGGACAAAGGAACGCGAGACGTCGTATGCAGAGTACCGCGAATCGACAAACCCGCGAGGAGGAGGAGCTGGAGGAGGAGGAGGAGGATGGATCTGGGAACGAAGCAAACGACGAAGCGGACGAAAAGCCGACGGTAGCCGATTGGAAGATCGGTGCAAAGAAGAGGGCTAAACTGGTAGCCAAAGCGGAGAAAAAAGTTCAAAGGGAAGCAGCCGAAAGGGAAAGAGAAGAACGGAAGAAAAGGGAGCAAATTTTGCAGGAAGAAAGGGAGAAACGATACGAAAAGGAACGAGAGGAAGAATCGAGACTAGAGGAGGCGGAGAGAAAAGCCAGGGAAGAGAGAGAGAGGAAAGAATACGAGGAATACGTGAAAATGAAAGAAACGTTTAGTATAGAAGAAGAGGGCTACGACGAAGAAGAGAAGGAAGGGGAGGAAAATTTGTTGATGGAATTTGTCGAGTACATCAAACGAAACAAGGTGGTAGTTCTGGAGGATTTGGCCGCGTACTTTGGCTTAAAAACCGCGAGCGTAGTCGAAAGGATACAAGAATTGAGAGCTAATGGGAATTTAACGGGAGTAATCGACGATAGGGGTAAATTCATTTACATCTCTCGGGAGGAACTGGATGCTGTAGCAAAGTTCATCAGGCAACGCGGTAGGGTCGGTATTACCGAACTAGCGGAGAATTCGAACCGTTTGATCAATCTTAATCCAGGGAATCAAAGTGGGACGATAGAAGCTACGTAGTAAAACGCACTGCTCTCACCTAGAAAGACTGAACACGCAATGCTGTGAGCAACAGAAGCTGTATATATCATTTAATTGTAAAGACCACTTTTTTAATGATTAAATAGAACTCGATATTTAATGTTTTTTAGTTAACTGGAACGTTTGAATAATGGGAATTAAATGAAATTAAGAAGCAATTAAAATTAATTGATATTGATCGATAAAGAATTTTAGTTGCTTCGAAGGAAGGAACCTTCTGACGATAGGATCGATCGATGTTGCATCAGATACTGGTTTGCATTTAGATGCAAGTTACACGCGCTATTTTTTGTTTTTATCTTTCCTGAATGTATAATTTATATCGTTCGTATATCGGTGTTGACGTTGACGTTGACATTGTCGCGAAACTGCGCCGATGGAATTGTTTTACGTATCCGTCCGGTATTACCTCTGGTTGAAAAAAAAAACACGTGTTCAACTAGCCTTTCCTGTATGGATAGCGACCAGACTTGTTCGTTAATCAACGCGCATTATTAATAAGTTTATTCGCGAAAAATACAGTCGTTCTCGATCGAGTTGACCCCCACTCGGTACCGGGGCTTGATCCGCAAAGAAGGGGACGCGCGGAGACCTATGTAAAAGCTCGCGGAGTTGCCGGGGAACACCTGTTTAGTTCCCTCGAAGATTCAGCGCCGACTCGTTCCGTTTTCAAATTCCGTTATCAAAGAGGAACTGCAATTTCACGGTTGAAATTAGTTTGTTGGTAACTCGAGTGTTACAGTGTTTCGCGACAATCAACTAGACCTATGTGTCGATGAGGTGCAAAGTCTTGGATTGTCAAGGCAACTCCCCGACATTTTTACCCAGCGTTAGGTAAGTAGACTGAAAACAGGTTTCCTACTACTCGGATTTCGATCCTTCTTCGAGAATCGTCGAATAGCACCGATTACGCAAACCTTTCTACGCTCGTCACCTATTTCTTTCTTTACGCAGACTTGCTAAAAACCTTCGTACTCGTAAGGGGAGTCGACGCGGTAACGCTGGAAATCGTTTAGAATTGCTAGTATTGGTCCATTTGCATCACGTTCCGTAGAGTGAGTACACGAAGAAGAAACGGAAGGAACATTCATCGAAATCTAACTTTTAAATAAATCCAACTTTCGATTATAGGAAAACGGCCGGTGATCCTATATTGACATTGACATTAACTACACTCACTGATAGCATCAGAGGTTAGAGATTCGTGGCGTTATATTCGACAAATTTCCGAATACAGGCGGAGGAGAGTGGTATAGAAAATTGCAATGGTGCACGCAAACATCAACGATATTACGATCAAGGAACCATACGGGAGCATCAAGTACTTACGTTTATCCTCTCTCTCTCTCTCTCTCTCTCTTTCCGTTTCTTTTTCTTTTCCTTTTTTTTGTCTTTTTTTTTTGTCTAACAAAGTTATTTTAATTCATGGTGCACACAGAAAAGATAAGAATGGACACGCATCGTCGGAGCATCGGCAACTGTCTCAACAGCAGTCGGCAAATAAAAATGACAAGTACGGATCCTGGGGACCAGTATACAAGAACAAGCAGAACTTTGTTGACATGCACATTTGTTAATCAACATCTTCTGTAATATATTTTCAAAATGTTGAAATGTAAAGTTTCCTGGAGATTGACTCGAACGGTTGACTTGAATCATCGATTCAGCGACATTCAAATGAATAAATAATTGTTCCATCCTTGAACGTCCCCAAGCGGTACAATAATTTTCTATCACCATACGATTCTGATTTGTTGGGAAAACGAGAAAGAGAACGGAGATTTTATAAATGGTTTAATCTATTGAATTATTGTTAAAGTTTGGTAAACATTGGAGGAAAGTTGTTGGAAACGAAGGAAAGACTCGACGGATGACTCGACCGAGTGTACATTTGGTAAAATTAGGAATAGCTAGACCGAGGGCCAAAGGAACAGGGGAAAGGGGAGATGGAGTCTCCCCGGGTGGGGAAAGCGGCGAGGAAGAAAAAAGCTTCTGGACAAACGAGAGAGCTTTGCCGTGGGTATATGCAGTTTGGGAAGAACGACAGAGGGGAACGTAACGCAGTCGTTGAAAACACGTCGAATGGTTCGGTGTTCCTCCGAATGGAGGCTCGGGGGCAAAACGGTATTCGAATTAACCTTCGAGTGGGTTTATCTGTTCGTTTAGAAATTTTCGCTTCTTTTCAAACTGACGCGGGAGAGAATTGAACGGAAAGAGAGAACTAAGAAAAGAAAAAGTGTCGTTGCTCGGTGGAACGCGAGGTAGCCGCGAGTCGACGTCCCGACGCTGCTATTTCGAGGCTGAAACACACCGGTAAGCTTTTGTCCGATAGCTACTTACAGAGTGCCGCTCTCTTTCTCTCTCTCTCTCTCTCTCTCTCTCTCTCTCTTTATCGGCGAATTTCAGGTGCATGAAAGCGGTTTGAATCGATTTAAAAGTCCCTTTTCCGAGATGCCAATTCCACCAATCGATCGCGATTCTTTGAATACCTACGATAGAGATCGCGAGAAATCTGTTATTAGGGGTTTGTTTCTCTTTCTTTTTATTGTTAGCTCTCCATCGCTTATCAGACAGTATGTATGGACACATAGAAACGATGCAAGAGTTTTGTTTTCATTCAAAGCACGACTCGGTATTCGCGGAACGAATCTGCTTCTCGATCAGCTGAAACGAGTCGTCCAGTAACCGTGAAAGGGTGGAGAGCGAGCCTCGAGATCCTGGGATGCAGAGAGACCGGAAATAGAGTTTCCTCCGTACGGCACGGCGCGATGATCCCTCGGTTGAACGCGGGGAACAAGCACATCCCATTTGCGTGCCGAAGGGCGGCAGTCACGTCTAAATTCCCTCGTCACCCTTCTCTCCCTAGTTCACGCGCGCTGTCGATGTAGGTAGGGCGAAATCGAAATGCTATTTTTGTCGGCAACCAACGGTTACCCCGGTAGGCACCCTCTTGCAAGCAGCCGGAGATCGTGACCCGTGCCACGGCGATATCCCCGATTCTTATAGCCACGTGTTCAAGAAAAATTCGGAAAAATCGATCTAGAAAACTTTGCTCCGGTCAATTGTTACAAGTCTCGCGGCAAGTCTAATCGATACGTTGATATAAAATTAATCAAAATTGAACGTTTGTTTCCACGAGATTGTTTTAATGGAATAGAGATGGAGAGAGAGAGAGAGAGAGAGAGAGAGAGAGAGGTACCGCTGAAAATAGGAAACACCTGAACCCTTGGTCTATACTTACTCGAAAGCATGCCGGGGTGCCTATCGGAAGGCGCCTCGTCGACGTTGAAAAACACCCCATCGATTCATGGTCCCCGTAAGAAATTCAATCTTCAAACACGAAAGAGCCTAAATATAACCAGGAAGTAATGTCGGTAGCAATTTACGTATGTTCCCATCCCGTCACCTTCTGGAGCCAGCACGCGCGTAAACCACGTGGTAACAGGGCTAAACCCCTGACAGAAGAGCCTGGAGAAGGCACGTGCCCGTAAAGGGCAGATAACTAGTAAATGGCGTTTCAGCCATCAAGGAGCAGGATAGATGGCTCGGACGCAACTAAGTACGGTGCAACCCAGGAAACGTGTTCAATTTATTATGCACCTCTACTATACATATCGTTCCATCGAATCGAAGGATAGAGGAACAAAATTATACGGTTCTCGTGAGAACTCGTTGACAGGAGCTACAGAATAAAACGGAAGCAAACGTGCATCCTGTTGTTAGCGTGGCCGGTTACACATCAATTACAACACAGTTGCGTGCGATCACGCGAATTATTTCGTTCCCCCTGACTATACCAGCCAATTCTCCAATTTTCTCAAATAAACTCTGAAAACAGTCGTACTATACCCGTGGATGGAAAATAATGCGAAACAATTGCTGCGGAGAAAATTCGTCTAGAAACTTTACCGACGTATTCCTCGCGCATTCCTAAAGGCAACCGTTTAAAAATATCAATTCTTGGAACGTCCCTTCTTTCTTCTCTTTGTTCCATGTATATCCATCTATATGTGCACACCGCGCATCCAGACCCCCCGCGAATCTAAAGGCGTGGTTACAACCATCGGTTCTGTATTTCATGTATATATCTACGTACACGTGCATCCGCTCTTCTACCGTACAAAGACGGATAGAAATGATGTGCTTAAATTAGCCACCGAAAGGAAATACGCGTACGCACGTACGTCGGTTCAGTTGTTTTTCCAACAAGGACAATCAAAAGCGACGGTCTTCCTTTTAAATTTTGCCGAACATGAGAACAGAGAGTTACGTCTGTTAGTAAAAATGTATATATTTTTTTAAACCTATATCGTTTGCCTCGACCAATCTACGTGGATAATGAATATTTGGTTTTTTCGCCAGGCGAAACGCGTAAGATCGTGTACCTACAGCCGGTAAATTGTTAAACTAACGACGATGTTCGTTCTTACGGTGATCGCATCTCGGAAGAATGACGGTTGTCCTACCCGAAATAGATCTCGTATCCCGTATCCCGTATCCCGAAGACGAAGGCGGCTCGTAGCTGTACGCGTGGCCAAAGTGGTTGCTAGGGGAAAAACGAAACGCCTCTTTCGATAAGTTTAATAATTTAAAACGTGAAATCTGCAACGCGACGCGAATCCAAATAACACCGAACGAATAATATTATAGTAGTCATTTTCGAATAAACGAGACTTTTCTTACGATTTACGTAAAAATTATTATCGCAGATGCACATGACTGATCTGAAACATTCTCTAACGTATAAATAGCTAATTATTTATTATTATTATTATTATTATTATTATTATTATTATTATTATTATTATTATTATTTCATTTATACTTTCCATAGAACAGATTATGCACGACTATGTAACTGTATGCTTTATGGAAATGTGCTATACGATGGTCAAATATGTTGGTCGGAATCAGGTGAAGCAAAAAGAACAGAGTTGTCTGGTGGAAGTTACACAAGTTACAGGAATTTACTGGTTTTCGTTGAATTTAATCGGTAGACAGAATGCGCAAGCCTCAGGAAAGAAGTCCCAACAAACACTATATCTGGCATTCTGAGTCACAGCAACATACCCAGACAACACAACATACGGTAATGCCACAGGGGGGGTATCACCAGGATTACACGTTTAAATGCACCAGAACAGCACGCAGTGCCAATGCCGTTCATTCATCAATTTTGTCGTTCATGGAGTGATGTCACGTGGCGCAAGTGACATCACAGTGCTCTTACTATGACGAGGTGGTGTTGCCAGGATGTATATTTCAATTTCAATTTTATCCTAATTTATTGTATGTTTTAGTAGTTTTATTGTAATTCATTCTATATTTCCCGCTTTAGAGGAAAGCTATAAGAAAGAGTGGGACAGATTATACCGACCTTACTGAAGAACCCCTGGCGTCATCTCCGTGAAAAGTGCCCAAACCGGTCGCACATAATTGTCGATAGCGAAGTAAACTACTCAAGGGCTACTAGCGCCATCTGTTGAAGGAGCGCTGAAACTGGTCGGGGATTAGTTTCACTACTCTTCGCAGAGATGGCGCTAGTAGTCCGTGAGTAGTTTACTTCGCTGTCGATAATTATGTGCGACCGGTTTGAGCACTTTTCACGGGGATGGCGCCAGGGACTCTAGAGTGAGGTCAGCATCATCTATCTCACTTTTTGTTACAGCTTTCTTATATATCTTTCTCTTTCCCTCTCTTACCTCTAAAGCGGGAAATATCAAATAAATTGCAATAAAACTATTGAAATATACATCCTGACAAAGTTGTGTTGTCGGGGCATAGTTGTGCATAGAGTCGGTATTGGGAAGCTTTAAATACTACGCGTAAAATCTGTTTGCGCCTTTTCTTTTTTTTTCTTTTCTTTTCTTTTCTTTTCATTTCCTTTCCATTGAAAATATTTGAACATTCTGTTACAGTTCGTATTACCAATGAACAACCGAGTCGAAGAATCATTTATTTAAAATTGTACACGATGAGAGCACGAGACTCGATCGTATATACTCCCGTGTCCCTCGGACCAGATACCGACGACGAGGAGACGTTAGTCAACGCGGAAGTTTACAACAATGGTGAGTCTGTAAACAGAAGGCTATGCCTAGGGATAGTTTGACATTTTACTTGATAAAAATCCAATTTAATATCGAGTACCAAGTAAATGGAGAGTAACATTTGTGTCGGCAAATGGTAAGCAGCGTCGTTCTCGATTTTCATTCGAGGTGGTATCGAGACGGAAGGAAAGGGGGTTAAGAAAAAATGATCGATTTTTGGCCTCTATTCGGTTAGATAGGTGTCGCGTGAGTCAGAGCACACCTACACGGGTTCCGAATTCGAAGTTTGCGATTGCGATGGAGGGGCAGGATAAAAGGAGGCGTGGCTCGGTGTCCGCGCAATAGATATTTTCCGCAAGTTTTCCTTCTCGCGGGTTCTCGCGGGTTCTCGTGGGACACAGGTAAACGGGTTACCGAATGAACGAGCCCCAGATGGTGGACCCGAAAACGCAATGGCATCTAGACCGAGGACGCGCGACGCAGGAGACTGTATCTTGCCGATCGCACGATCTTTCTGGTTTCATGCTGGACACGTAGCGGGCGCATGCCACGTACGTACCGTGCTCGCATAAATACCGCGGTGGACCGTGGCTTTCAGCGCCCTCGAGTAGGATCGAGGATCTCGAGCACGTAGAATCGAGGTACGGCCCCGGGAGAGAACGCCTAGGAGCGGCTTGTGGCGTGCGTGCGCGCGCCCAACGACCGGAGAGATGGTAACGAGCCGTTTTACCTCTTCTTTCCTCGGGATAAACGCGATACACCTTTTTATCTCGACGAGCCTTCCCGTTCAGCCTTCTCTTCTCCGGCGAAGCCAAGTATCGCCTAAATCTCTGGAAAGCTTAACGGGCAAACGCGAATCGATCGAGTGCTCTTGGTTAGTTAATTGGGTCGCGGCACGAACGTAACGAAAATTTCGTGAAAGTCAGTCGATACATAATCGATTGGAGCCAAGCGAGCGTTACACTTTTCTCCCGGACGAGATACCACGGAGTTCCAACTAGAGAGTTGGAACAACCTGTCGAGGGGTCGCGTACGCGCGTCTGTCTACGATGCTTGTTGTCCGTCCGGTGCCTATGCGCCGCGATCGAAGCGTATCCAGGGCTCTTGAATGAAAGAAGGATTCGAACGACTGAATGAACCGCGCTAAGCGGTGTTGCGAGGCGTGGCGTGGAAGGAGTGACGGTGCGGTGCGGCGCGACGTGTAGGAGCGAGCGTGGGCGAACGCACGTTTCTGCCACGTCCTCTTGTTAGTTTTCAGGACTTTGCACCGTAAACGAGCCTGTAACGCGTGTACGTACGGGCGTCGATCTGTCTCCGATCGAGAATTTATAATGGTGGAAGTTGACTCGGTATGTAAATGAGAAATGTACCCTTCTTAATTCGTGGATCGATGTTTACGGCGATCGACCGCATACGTACCTACATACGTTCGGGGACAAGCTTAATTCGTGTTCGCGTGTACACGCTCGTTCGTTCATTCAGCCTGATGAATGCAACACCGGTTGGAAAACCGGTGTCTCGTTTCCTTCCTCGTTCCCATCCCTCCTGGACCTGGTAGTTTCGAGCAGCCAGTGCTACTGGCCCATGGCACACGTACGCGATATACGGACGTGCGAAATTACGCTCCGTACTCGTACGTGACAATCGTATGCGTGTACTTGTTTATGGCAGCGGTCTTTCCAAAATGAATCGGTTGCAGCTGATCGCTCGGGGATTCATCCGTTCTCGAAACGCGGTGTCGCATTCGACTTTCACGTTTACAGATAAACAGGTTGACGCAACAGGATGCAGGCTGGGAGAAATGTTGGTTGCTCGGTGATCCTGTTCGAGTCGTGAGCGACGAACAAATATCTGTTAACAGCGGTTCGTTGAATAGCGGTGATTTCAGAATACGATCCGGGCATGATCGTCGCAGGAAATTCGTACGTACGTGGGTGAGCAATCTTGTCGTATATCGTCTCCTATCGTGGACGAACGATTTAACGTTTAACGTATCGTCCACGCAGCCAATTGCGCGTAATGCGTCGGTAGAGCTCGAAGTAACGCGAATAATTTCCTCTGATCGGCCGTTTGGCACGCCGTTCGAGCATCACGGTATGGTAGGTCAAACCTTTTGCTACCGTTCTATTCCGTGATATATTACTATGTGTTGGTTCTAATGGAAAAACGCGACGCTAAAGAGCGTGTACGAAAGTGTGTATCGCACCTTTCGTTCGTAGGCCAGCGTGGCGGATGCGGGTGGGCGGACCGGGATCGAGCTTGCTGTAACGGCGGTGCAACGAAACCGAAGAGCCCACGCTGAAACGTGCAACGAGCATCGGTAATTGGACGGGTCTTTTTCGCGTCTACGTTTTTTTTTTACCACGAGTAGTAATAGTAGAAGTAGTGGTAGTAGTAGTAGTAGTAGTAGTAATAGTAGTAGTAGTAGTAGTAGGTAAACCACGCCGGGACGCGGTGCAACCTGCTACCTCTGGAGGATTCTTTTTGCTCTGGAGGAAGAGCGGGAAGTTTGTGCCGCGAGACCCGTATAAGGACCGCGACTTGCACCGGATTCTCGGACTGTTGCCTTCGAGTAGACGTCGGTACACGTTCAGCTCTCTTTTGCTCACCTTCGGCTAGAAATTGGAATTGTCTCACTCGTTTAGAGATGAATTCTGCAATGATTGCGCGCGACTGGAACCTGTTACATGCGCGGGCTGTTAGACGGGAGCCATGGGCCCCGACGCGGTGCGCCGCGGTGCGCCGCGGTGCGCCGCTTAATAATACAACCGGTGTATAACCTGTTCTCGGTGTCACGGCTCGGCGCGGCGCGGCGATTCGGAGATCGGCTCGAACCCGAAGGGTCTAACAAGTATCTGACAAGGCATAGGTTATCAAATTTATTATTGAATTTTTTACCGAATTGATGTATCATCCCCCCGAAGTGGAAGTTGGTCCGGAGTCGAGAAGGTTGCTCGAGAAGCAGAGTAAAGCGAATAGAACGAAGGGGAGGCGCATGCGCTGCAACGAACAGACATCGGAGAAGCTCGACGGAAGAACGACCGTGAGGATCGGGACGGACGGAGGAGTCGTTGGGTAGAACCAGCGTTTATCCAGTCAAGCCAGTCGACCGGTCGGCCAATCAGCCAATCGGACATCGCGCGAGTCGACCGGTGCTCGAGGTGGAGTGCTCGTGTCTGCCAGTCAGTGCTCGGACAGCGTTCCTCTCGAGCGTATACCATTACGAGTGTCCCCCTAGTTAGTTAGTTTGTTTGTTAGTTCCACTGTTATATTCATTTATCGCTCTTTAAGATAAAATGATCGTTCGCGTGTGTGTTTTTTTATTCGCGTCGGACGTCGAGCCGATTCAGTGTTGGTGAGAGGATCTTTAAGGATCGTGTTCGTGATTATACGATCAGAGAAATGAGTACCTCGGTGGATTAAGGCGCCTCGTAGACCGGCAGAGAACGAAAGAACGCCATGGCGCCCCCAGACAGGCACAGATCACCGAGGCCAGGCTCGGGACTCAGCCTCTCCGTGCTCGGTGAGTTTACGTTCTTCGTCTTCGTCTTCGTCTTCGTCTTCGCCGCGGGCGCTCGGCGTTGCCTTTCACGGAGAGTCGATCACGGATACGATCCACGCGCGATCCAGTTTTGTCGGATTGTACGACATTGGTATTATTATCCGAGAAGAAAGACGATTTGACAAAAACCATCGGGCCTGGTCGGCATCGCGCGATCTATTATTATCGTAAAGACCTCGTGGTGGACCTCGCCGATGCGAAAAGGTCGTTGTCGCGCGCGCGGTAATTTTAATTGAGAAGGAATGCAGCCAGACCCGATTCGAATGGCGCTTAGATAGCACGCGCAAATTTCTTTAAATCACTCCCGTGTTCTTCGTTCGATTATTGTCGCTTCGTTCGACATTCGTAGCTTCGAAACGGAGAGAATCGATAATAGATAATAGAGAGTTATTGTGCTTAGTCGTTTGCGAGGAAAACTGTTCCGTTTTCGGTCGACCCCAAAAAACAAACTTATCGTTTCGAAAAAGAGGCAGCGCCATCGGCTCGGCCAGCAGCAGCCACCTGTTGCACCGAATCAAATGGCGCAACTAACATGCGCTGATCGACGGGTTGCTTCTTCCCGCGGATAGCCTGCCATTATAATACATATTTTCCAGCTATTTTCGATCCGTTCCAGTTGGTTATCTCTGAACGCGTACCGCGAATGCGAGACGCATGACAATTCGCATCCAGTTCCAATCGATGCGACACTCGGTAGATGAATCATCGAGCACACGCGATTCGAAAAGAATCCTCTATCGGGCCTATGAAAAAAATCCCTTCTCCGTGTGTAAAACAACGAGCGTTGTCGAATGCCTCTTTCTCTCGTCGTGTTCGTTCTTCTCTTGCTCCGCATTCTTTCCGATGTCATCGAGGAATATGAATTACTCGGACTGTCCGCAGGCGTTCAAAAAGTGTCTAATTAGCGTAAAAAACAGAAATGAAATGGTAGGTTTTCCAGTTTCCGTTACTTCCTACTCGATGTACTCGCTGCTATCGTATTTTCTTTCATCGATCGAGCACGTCGAGGTTCGTTGTTTAATTGGCCGTGCGGCGTTTCTGAATGAACGAAGGTGATCAGCGGAAGGTGGAGTTTCGTAAGGCTTTCTCGCAAAGTTTAGTCGAGTTGACGCGCTTCACGAGCGGGCACGTTAGACGTGATCCAGAGGGAATTACGTAACCGGCACACAAACCGGGGTTTCGAGGTTCGTTTTCCGAGCAACGATCAGGTCCCACGCGATTTCTGCCACGATACCACGATACTCGCCGTCCGTTATTATAGGTCGCCACTGTTATCTTTAAACGAATCTCGATAAGTCGCGGACGATAAGAGTTGAGGTTTCCTTGAGGCGGTAAGTGAACGGTCAACGAAAGAAATTAGTTGCCGAATAAAGGTACGGATGGAGGAGGATTCACCACCGGCACGGGAGACGCGAGCAGAAGCGAGCAGGACTTCCTACTCGGGCAGATCGGCTATTAAACTTGGCTGGTTTCTGAGAATGGATGTCCCAGACGAGGCGAGACGGGTCGGGTCGGGACGGGACGGGACGGGACGGGACGGGACTGGTAGGACTGGTGTGTTGTCCGCTCGCAGACCCTCCGCCTCTATTCTTACTCGCGTCACTGGCCAGACACGGGCCCCCTACATGTGTAACGTACTACGCATGCATATGCGCGCAAATATACCGGCGATGGTATACGGCTAGGCTCGAACGACAGGTCAAGGAAAGGCTGTGAAAACACGGGGGAGGTTGTCTGTTAGCCGACAGGTTATCTTCTATGTTTGTAATTTTTTTTTTTTCTTTTTAAATGCGAATAAAGGGAAATATAATAGGTGCGCGTGAGTCGTCGAGTGAGGTTGGCCGAGTTGGGGTTTGCTCGACGTTTGCTCGATACCGAACCGTCCTCCCCAGCTCAGTCATTACCAGCTTCGTACATACGTCATCGAGTTGATTTTCAAGTCACTTTCACATTCAGAGATCTTTCCCAGACGGCTGTCTGCCACGCTCAAGTACTCGCGTGTACGTACGATCGAAATCCGCGACGACTGAACGCGACTATGAAAATAGTTATTTTCACCAGACACCGGAAAGTGAATGTTTCGAATTGCATTTCGCGGAGGATGCGAACGACCGATATTTAGCAACCAAGTACATATCCAGGCGGTGAGATCGAGGAGAAACAAGTTCCGCTGCGCAAAGTCTTTTCTTAGCTCTTCTCTGCGGTTAATTCCGTCCGCTGATAGGAGCCTGTACTTACACTCTTATCGGAGGCTCTGATACCGACCGCGCTACCACTATCACTATTCTCTACGTCAGGGAAATTGGAGCTTCTCATCTCGGCGGAACGACTCTGTTCTCCGCGGAAAGAATTGTTGGCGGACGAAGAAAAGAGGAATAGGTAGGGCAGACGTGGATAAATAGAAATTCTTACCGATAAACGATGCGTATAACGTAACAGAACCGATTGATCCGAACAATTGTGTTAGAGGGGGATGTTGATCCTGGAAACGGTCGGAAACGCGACGATAAACGGCGGATAACCCGTGCGTCGAGCTTCTGGGCTCGTTCGTCTACGATTTAATCTGTCTCGCTTATCTATCGGTCGTTATCGCGTGGCCCAGACGCGGGCGTTATCTCATGGAAACGAACAGGTAAAAACTATGCTTCAAGTAAGAATCCATTTTATTCCCTCGCACGGTCTGTTTTAGCGCGGAGATTCGAATACAACGGGCGGCGAGACGGTAGGCGAGACTCGAGAGGTTCGGTAACTTTCTCTCGCTCTTCAGGGTACCGAACAACGATTATTACGCGTGACTCGTGGAAACGAAAACGGTCACCGGATGATCGTCGATCTCCATTCGCTGAACATCGGAACGAGAACGAAAGCGGCGTAAACGAAGAACGGTGTTTCCTCCTCGGACGGGATCTCGTCGATTCGGGTCAGCCAGTCGGCAACGCGGTACCGATTTACGAGGACGCGGCGCGGCGTATCCGTTTGAAAGAGAGAGAGAGAGAGAGAGAGAGAGAGAGAGAGGAGAGATGGAGAACGGAGAACGGAAACGGCGATGGCGATGGCGATGGCGATGGCGACGGCGACGGGTAGGCCAGGACAGGTGGCCTCCGGTGCGGACTCGGCTCGTGAACGGGCTTTAATCGCGATCGTTCTCGCCCTGCTGTCCTCCGACTACGTCGTATTTTATCGCCGTCTCGTCGTTGGCAGAAAGGGACCAATTGGTTCTCTATTTTCGAGAAGAACTGTGAATTGGAAGATTGGCATTTTCGTTGAAACAATCGACGAAAGTTGAAAAGAAACGGTCGAAGCGATCAACTCCCACTCGATCGATCGAACCTTTTGATGTTTAGAACGGTTACGGTCTAGGAAACGTGGGAATAATGGATGTCGGATTTACACGGTTCGCGGCGTATCGAGTTCTCTCGTTTGCTCTTCTCGAACCTCGTTCTCACCTTGTTAAATCGAACGAGAGAGACGAGGCTAGAGAGACTAGAGAGGCTTGGAATAAAACGTTTGAGAAGAAGGAGAAGAAATACGTGCATCGTGCACCGTAGAAGACCGTTAAATTACAATACAAAATGTCAGCGAGTGAAACGTGCCTGAATCGTGACTATCGCCGGAAAATCGTCTTAACGATAGTTGCCGATGAATCCGAGTAGTGATTCTTCGTTTAATCTATGATCGTGAAAATCTCTGTTATTGACTGTACGTATAATATAAGAAGACATGCGTGGAGGAAGAAAAGAGAGGAAAAGGTGTACTACGGTGTTTATACGTAGACGTGTTTCCTCGACCTTCGACTTCGCTACAGGTTGGAACTTCTTCTTCTCCTTCTTCTTCTTCTTCTTCTCTTTCTCTCGGTTCGCTCGCTACGTCTATAAATCTCGCGTGAGCTGCCGATGCGAACAAGATGGAAACTGGATATATACGCGGCGGAAACGCGTGAGTCAGTGATGCCTTTCGAGAAAACGACATCGTTGCGTGTACGTGTACGAGTTTACCGTGGAAACAGAGTCCCTCTGCGCGGGTTCGGGTGCGTTGACCCAGCTTACGGTAACCCAGCCCGAGTTGCACCGAGTTGCACACACCTGCCTTTACGTGCAACGTCTCGGACTTACCGGGATAAAGGGCCGCGCGATCCGAATTATCGGCTTTGTTTATTCCCTTCTCCTCCTTCTTCTCCCTTTCTTTTCCTATTTATATCTATGTCTCTCTCTCTCTCTCTTTCTCTCTCTCTCTCTCTCTATACATATATATATATATATTGCATCGTATGCAATGCCAGAGCGGAAGCGTAGACGAACGAGGCCGTCGTCTACCCGTCTTACCAGCTCGGTATCTGTAGACACACGCGGCGAGGGCACGTGAGGAGGTCTCCTCTTGACCTCACTTTCTACAATCCTTTAAGTATATGGCGCCTTCCCTGCCACGGCTCGTTTATCCATTATCGATGGTCGGCGAACGCTCCGCTTCCCTCGCAGACGACCTATCTCTACTAACCGAGATACCTCGGGACAGAGCGAGCTTTTTTTCTAAACGAACGAATCCTTTTCAGATTTGGCTCAGATTCGAGCACTGGTAGAATCCACGGGGATGCTAGGCGGCTCTACTTGTCCATCCTGCGAGATGCCTTTCGACAAAGGGAAGAAGCGTCGATTGATCGATTCGTGTGGCCACGAGCGGTGCTATTCCTGCTTGTTTCGCAGCGAAGCTTGCCCTCTTTGCCTTCGAGCCAATTTCGACGACGACGACGACGACGACGACGTCAACGACGACGATGACGACGACGACCACGATGACCATGACGACGACGACGACGACAACGACGGCAGCGGCGGCGGCGGCGGTGGCGGCGGCGATAACGACAATAACAATAACAACAACAACAACAACAACAACATAAACGATGTCGTCGACGACGACGAAGACGACAACAACGACGAGGACGACGACAACGAGGAAGACGAGGATGACGACGACGAGCGCGACGAGGAGGACGAAGACGGCGAAGACGACGACGACGACGACGAGGACGACCCGGCGGTCTGCCTGTTCAGGGAGGGGTTCACGGGCTCTTCAGGGCCCGTGTCCATCCTCGCGCCCACGGATGGCTGGATCGATGAGTCATCAACGGTGAACTCTCTCTGCGGCAGCCCCAGACCCCGTACGAAAGTCACCACGAGAGCCAATCTTCCATCACGAGTGATGCACGTAAGCAACCATCGAGTTACGCTTTCTTTTACACCTCGTTGCGCTTTCTTTTATACTCGTTTATTCTATTTTATTCAGCAACGAGAAACGGACGAAAGTGTCTGTGCGTCGGTAAAGATAGCCAAGAGTCCGAGGAAGAAGCCACCGGCATTACCGGGCTCGTTGTCGGTTCAGGGCCGACAAAAGCTTCGTATGATGACGCAGAGTATGTAAGAAGAATAATTCTCCGTTCGAATAATCAGGGGAAGATAACGGAAAATGCGTTCTAATTAATTTCAGGTTGTCCCACCCCGCCGAATCAGAGAAAGAGATTTTTTTTGAATCCAAAAGTGCTCCGAAGCTCGTTCGTTCCTCAAAGATCGTCGAGGCGTGGAGCGTCGTCTCCGGAGCCAACCGTGAACGAGAATCCTTCCGCGTTGTCAGGTACTTGTATTTGAAAATTTCTAACGAATTACTCGATTGACTTGAACTTAATGAATAAGGTAAATAAGATAACCATGCGAGAGCCATGCCGAAAAGCAGCTTTTCACAGCTAATCAGAATTATTAATCGTGAAAACGCACACGCGTATAGCTTGGATGGCCTCATCTTGGGAGGGGAGGTCAAGATGGCCGGGTGTAGTGCTGGGTAAAATCAAATCGTTGTGGAGCAACAGTCAAGGGACGGCGAACGATGGGCTGAACCAGCTGATCGACTCGAGAGCCAAACTCACAGGCAGGGAAAATATTTTAGCGAGCGAGTGTGCACCCAAGTGGCGTGTTCGAAAACGAGAACCAATTATGCGTTCGGCAATGAAAATGAAAATTCTCGTTCGAACGACCACGACGTCATTTTTCCTCTCGTCTCCTTCGCGATTCCTGTAGAGCACTAGCAAAAGTTTGAAAGCACGCTTCGTCGATTACCATCTCACGCGGTGTACAGCATGTTACGAACTATTTCCTCTCCTCTCTCTCTCTCTCTCTCTCTCTCTCTCTCTCTCTCTCTCTCTCTCTCTCTGGGTCAAAAGGCTTGCGTTCGAGAAAGTGTGGCTAGATGTTTGAACGATGTTATCGCTGTACGAGTTAAAAGGATTGCGCTGGCACTGCATCTTGAATATAGACGTTTCCGTGTGGTTTTCATTTAACGCGTAGAACGACGGGTAATATACGAATAAACGGAGGCTTTTTCCAACCTTAGACGACGAAGGGGGCTGCGTGAAGCCTCTGTCCTCGACGAAGACGAGAAAGTCGTCCCAGTCGGACCTTCATATGAGGCTAGGCCTTCTATTGGGCACGAATCAGGCACGAACGAGCAGCAACACCGTGGACACGACCGATCCGGCGGATCGCTCGAATCGTTCCGCCGGAGCTGGTTGCCAGAGCAGGCTCCCCGTTCAAGGACAAGACAGTTCGGCAGCCTCGTTCAGCAGTCTGACGAGCTTCGAAACGCAAACGTTGCCCTCTACGAACACCAGTCCAGTCTCGACGTTGTTGACGGGAACGTCCAGCGAAGCGGAAGCTGCCGCGGCGTTGAGATGCCCCGTAAAGCTGAAAACGAAAGCCAAGGGTAGTAAGAGCAAATCGAGGGATTGCGACAGCGCCGGAAGTTTGGCATCCATCTCCACCTCGGTGTCCGCCTCCACGTCTATGTCGATGTCCATGTCCGTGTCCGTTTCGGGTTTGTCGAACGGCAGCTCGAGCCCTCTAACGCCGAGAAGGCATTCCGTGAACGCCTCGCAGCCTGGTCAGAACGACGAATCGGGCCAATTGAAGAGCAGACGATCCTGCGCGAGGAGATCGGCCAGAGGTGGGAACGTTAAAGGAGTCGTCGAAACGAAATGTAGGTATAGATTAGATTAGATTAGATTAGATTAGATTCGATTCGGTCTCGATTTATTTATCCGAATTCTCTTTTTCCCCGTTTTCTTCTACGTACGTCAGTACGGTTCTTGCAACACCACGCGGCGCAGCTAACACTGAAGCCTCTGTTCTTCGAAGTACCTCTGCTGGAGGTCGATCCCCTCTTCACCGGACGTCAATGGTTGCTGCAGGAGCTCGAGACGGTGGTGAACGGATCCGGTCCCGGAGTTTTGATATCCGGATCCCCTGGCACTGGAAAGACCGCGCTTGTTCTGCAACTGGTCGAGCATAGTTGTTTCGGTAGGAGAAGGGAGCAACAGCCGCTTCGGCCGGAGATCGCGGTCGGAGAGGAAATCGATGAAAGAGAAAGAATCGGCTGCAACCCCGCGTTGCGTGCCAACATTCGATGCACCAACGAGAAGGTAGTAGAGCGTTCGTACGACTATGTTCGTAAAACTTGATCTACTCGCGCGATATTGCGTGTTTCAGGTCCGAGAATTGGCATCCCGCGTAGTTGCGTATCACTTTTGCCAGGCGGACAACAACAGTACCTGCCTGGTACCGGAGCTGATTCATTCGTTGGCTGCTCAACTCTGCCAGGCTCCTCAGCTCGTCTCCTATAGGGACTACCTGCTTTCCGAGCCTCATATTCAGGGCTCTTTGTCGCAGAGGGAGTGCACCGTCGATCCCGATCTTGCGCTGTCCAGAGGAATCATCGAACCCCTCTCCACGTTGAAGAAAACGAATAGACTGCCCGACGCCAACATGGTAAGAAACGGGAGCTGTGCGTCCGTTTCGTTCCCAAACGTAAAAATATTCGATCGACACACAGGTGATATTAATCGACGCAGTCTGCGAAGCGGAATACCATAGACCGGATCGAGGCGACACCATAGCGTCATTTCTAACGAGGCACGCTCCAAATTTCCCCAGTTGGTTAAAAATCATCTGCACCGTTAGGACGCAACTGTTGGAATGCGCGAAACAGCTGCCGTACACGAGAGTTTCGTTGGACAAAGCTCTGCACGAGAACACCGGCAGTAACGTGATCAAGGATCTCTCGGACTATATCGGGTACAGAATGGCTCAGAGTTCGGCGATCCAGACGAACGTGACAGCGTCGGTGAACGGAAAGGGTGAATCCTCCTGCGGCGCGAACCAGACCAGATTCGCCTCGCATCTCCTCTCGTTAGCCAAAGGCAGCTTTCTCTTCGCGAAGTTAACTCTCGATCTTATCGAGAGCGGCCATTTGGTGGCTAAATCCGCGAGCTACAAGGTCAGCGATTATTACCTATTTTACTATTTATACGACGCGTCTCGTACGCGTGAGATATGTCGAAGAGAGTGGTTTTTAATCGATCTCCTTCCAGGTACTGCCAGTTTCCCTCGCGCAGATTTTCCAACTGCACTTTAATCTCAGGTTCCCCACCGCGGCATCGTTCGACAAGGTTCAACCTCTGTTGGGTTGCTGTTTGGCCGCTCTCTACCCTCTCACTCTACCAGAGATCTTCTACTCCGTGAACTCGTTAAACACGGACCATTTCGTTTCATGGGAGGATTTTCTGCAGAGATTCAAAGTAAGCAGCAAGTCCGAGCTCTATCTAATAATAATCATAGGTAATATATATATATATATATACATATATCTCGACTAGGACGTTAAGCGTATTACGTATTTCTGGTAAATCAGATGCTCTCTGGATTCCTCGTGAAACGTTTGGACAACACGTACATGTTCTTCCATCCATCGTTCAGGGAGTGGTTGATGCGAAGGGACGAGGGCGAATCGACGAAATTCCTTTGCGATCTGAGGCTCGGTCACGCGGCGATCGCGTACAGACTGTCCCGTCTTCAGGCACCGTTGGACGGCGACAAAGCCCTCGAACTGGGCCATCACATACTGAAGGCGCACGTTTACAGAGGCGTCGCGCCGTGTTGGCCGTCGCGGGATCTTCAGGTAAGCCTGGCCGTAAGCAGGCGTCCCCTTTGCGTGAATACAACAAGTTTCGCGTGTCGCGTCTCACAGGCCATCTGGTTGTCCTCCTCGACGGAATGCGTCTCCTCCGCGCTGTGCACGCTGCGAAACGTCTACAGCCCGAACGTGAAAGTCTCGAGGTTGCTTTTGCTGGCAGGAGCATCCCCGAATCATATCACCGAGTACCTGGGCAATGCGCCGGCCCTTTGCATCTACGCTCACGAGGGTTCGGTCGAGATGGTCTCGTTGCTGCTCGAGTTCGGCGCTGACGTTGAGCAAACCAACAGCCAAGGATGCACGGCGCTCTCGTTGGCGGCCGCTCGTGGCCACTGCGACGTTGTCAGAAGGTAAAGAGGAAGTAAGACGCTCGATTCTTTCGAGACTTCGATTTCTGACTATTGGTAAAAATGGGTTGGTTCAGGCTGGCGGCTGCCGGAGCGTCGTTGGGCCACACGGACATGGCGGGGCAATGTCCTTTGGTTCACGCGGCGAGACACGGGAGATTGTCGGTGGTCGGCTACCTTCTGGCCTGCGACTGGCTCGTACCGGCGAACGAGACCGAGCAACGGTCGTCTCGGCAGGACACAGGGAGAGAAGAGGCCGCGCAACAAGCGGTGGTTGCCGCGGCGGCGCAAGGTCACGAGTCCATCGTCGAGTACTTGTTGGACATGGCCGAAGTGACCGTGGATCGGCCCGACACTCTGATAGGGGAGACCGCGTTGACCGTCGCGGCTGCGAACGGTTCGACGGCCACGGTTTCGGCGCTACTCGCCCGTGGAGCCAGCCCAATGGCCGTGAACGCGAAAGGCTTGTCCCCGTTGATGCTGGCGGCGCGGGAAGGACACTGGGGAACTGCCGAGAGACTTCTGCAGGGTCAGTAAGAGTATCTTCTCGCGCGATCTCCTCCCACCCGTGGTAACGAACGTTAATTGCCGTCGTCTCGTCCGTAGGAACACTCTCGAGTAGCACCGACGCTATTTTGGACGACGCGGCGTCTCTCCTGGACCAACGAGATCCAGCTGGACGCACGGCGTTGATGTTGGCCGCCTCGGAGGGGCATACGAGCCTGATCGAGTTGTTCCTGGACAAAGGATCGGTGTTGGAGTCGAGGGACAAAGAGGGATTGACGGCTCTCTGTTGGTCCTGCGTCAGGGGAAGATTAGCCGGTGTACAAAATCTGATCGATCACGGGGCCGACGTGAACACTAACGATAACACAGGAAGAACACCGCTCGATCTGGCCGCGTTCCAGGTAGAAAGGTTCAGGCTCCGGCAACAGGCGACCCGAATCAGATCAGGATTTCTTACTCTCGTCCTTACTCTCCGCAGGGTAATCCAAAGTTGGTGCAACTGTTGCTCGAGAAAGGAGCGGCGGTCGAGCACGTCGATCTCCACGGAATGCGACCTTTGGACCGAGCGATCGGCTGCCGAAATATACCGGTGGTTCAGTGTTTCCTGCGGCGGGGCGCAAAATTGGGCCCCGCAACCTGGGCGATGGCTGCCGGCAAGCCGGACGTTCTCCTGATTCTATTGAACAAGCTTCTCGAGGATGGGAACGTGCTCTATCGAAAGAACAGGCTGAAAGAGGCGTCCCACAGGTACGCGTACGCTCTCCGGAAGTTCCCCGTATCACCGGAAGAGGATTGCCAGGGGCAGGAGCAAGGTCACGTGTTGCTGCAACTGCAGACCTTTGCGCAACTTCGACTGAATTTCTTGCTCAATCTCAGTCGATGCAAGCGCAAGATGAACGTGAGTAATCGGTAATCGAACCTATCCGTCGAATGTTATTTACTTTGTTTTGCCGTAACGCAGGAATGTGCGGAAGCAATCGAGCTCGCTGACGAAGCTCTGAAAGTTCGACCGGTGTCCTACGAAGCATTCTACGCGAGAGCGAAGGCGCGAATCGATTCGGGTCTACTCGAATACGCTCTCTCGGACGTTCAAGAGGCGTTACAAATCGCACCTCCGCAGAATCGACAAGATCGTCGAGTCCTTGTTGCCCTCAAGGAGGAAATAATCTCTAGACTCGATGGTGTAGGAACCGCCGCAGGCAAGGGATCGTTCGACGGTACCAGCAGATCCCGACTACGGGCGTCGGTCGATACCCTCACGGAGTTGTAACACTTTTCGCTCCGAGAAGTGAACTCTCGCGATACCTCGCGAAACATTTCTCGCAGATGAATCGTCACCGCCGTCGTACTTTCTGGAATTGGCATACACGTGCGAGCTAGCTTGTTTTTTAATACCGTTATCACTTTTCTATTTAACGACTCGCGTTACGTACGTTCCACGTATTAGAACAAGTATTCCTTTTCCATTTCCGCGCAGAGTTTAATAATAATAATAATAATAATAATAATAATAATAATAATAATAATAATAATAATAATAATAATTATAATGATGCTAATGATGATGATGATAATAATAATAATAATAATAATAATAATAATAATAAATTTGTATCATATTACGCGTACGAGAAATGAAGAGTTTCTCTGTAATAGTAGTGTCTCTCGTTGTAATTTAAATGAAAGCTATTTAATTATTTTTCCTTCACTTCTGTGTTACTTTTTCAGTATTTCTCCAATTCTTCTTTCGACGGTCGTACACATATAAAGACCGATGAACGGATGAAACGTCGCAGCTGTTTTTGCCGTGAGGAAAAAAACGTGACACCGCAACGATCGGTACGATCTCGCTAACGTATTAATATAACGAATGCACCGCAGTTGCCAAGCAACTTATTATCAACGCGTTTCTCTGTAACCTGTTATTATATTTACGATTTGCTCGAGTCCTCGATTGGTGTGCGATGGAAGCGCGTTAGAGAACGCCTGCGGTATACTTGTATGGGCTTCGGTAACGAGACTACAGCCTTGTAGCACAGATGTTCGGAATAAACCAACTTTTTTATTGACAAACTTTTTTTCCTTCTCGACCGAAAATAAATGTATTTTTTTTTCTTTTCAAACGATCGCGCTAATCACGGTATCAGAGGTAAAGGAATATTTAGCGACTTTTGGTCTCGAGCTCGCCTCGATTACGCACGTCGGGCGACCCTCGTTTAAGTACACTTTGTACATGCGCGTACATACATAGATCGGAATAATACGCGTTTATATTAATTGCTTAATTAATTCGAAAAATTCTGTTCATCATTACCAACAAAGTTGGCGCGCGACGCACGAAGAAGACACCTGTATAATATAATATATTGCGATACTGCCTGGCCGATTAAAAATAGTGTATGAAAAAGTATCGATCTCGCGTTTAAGCGTTCTTTGCCGATTGAGATTGCGCGCAATGTGTATTGTACAGTGTGGGTAGAATAGACATCACAGGAATCGCGACCTAAGCCCATCCGCTGGTTATCCGCTGGTTATTATTCTACGCATCCGTTTCGCTCGGATCGCGTGGACGGGACGAGTTGGGACAACGTTCCGTTGTCCAAAAAGCAGATCACAGAAGCTGCGGAGCGGAGCGACTCGGTGGGCCCTAATGGGCCTTGTTATAGGTGTCCTTGTTCTGATAACCCTGCACGTAACCGGACTGGTCGGGCATGTCCTTTCGACCAGCGATTCCTTTGCCCTTTCCGGTCTCGTCGAAACGTTGCTTGTGCGAGCCGGTGTACTTGCTCACGTCCGTTAATCTGTCCACCGTGGAGGCCGCTTTTCCCGCCTGACAATTTCGCCTATAAACCATACTGACGCAACCTCTCAAACTTTCAAGATACGATACTTACTCCTGAAGCGCCGCCGGTGAATCCAGGTGATCCGCAATTCGCCATTTTTTTTTTCATCTCCGCTAAATCGAGCTTCTTACTTTTCGCCAACTCCTCCAAGAAAGCTTTGTATTGTTCGATACCCAATTTGGTAGATCTGTGTAACGCGTCAACTCATGGTAACTAAATAAATATACGCGACACGTATATACATATATATAATAAATTAGATAAACGGCAGGAGAATGAAATACTTGTGCTTCTTGAAGTAAATCCCTGTGTCGGTGGTCGTGATCTTCTTCCCGTCGATCACCTTCGCCTGTTTCATCCATTTGTCGCTCTGACTTAACGTGATCAGCTTCCCGTCGCTTTTCGGATCGCCGAATTTTGAGAACGCCTTGAAGCTCGACAAAAAGTTACCAGGTTGCGTGCCGCCAGGACTACTGGGGGTCGAGCTTCCGGTGTCCTCTTCGATTTTCAAATTTCCTGCCTTGTTTACCAAAGGATCCTCGTTCTCTACCTTGGCCGCGTCGTTTTTCTCGGTCTCGCTTAACGGCTTTTCGGCTTCCATGATCCTTTCTTTCGGCTTGCCTACAAAATTTCCCAACTACGTGAGAGACAGAGAAATCGAAATTCCGGCAGAACGTTCGTAGTTATTTCACGACTATAAATAGATATTACGAGACGAGAGCAGCGCGTTAGCGTAATTAGCATGGAACAGGAAGCGGGGAGTGCGATTGATATACCGTGTTCCAATCGAAATATTCATCGAAGGGTCAAACAATTGGTTGTTAAACGGAATTATACGAATACGCGGAGTGGTGTGCAGTGCAGTGCAGTGCAGTGCAGTGCAGTGCAGTGCAGTGCAGCGCAGCGCAGCGCAGCGCAGCGCGCGCATGTATTTGTTATATCGATCGATCACCACCCTCTCTGCTCAAACGGAGCACGCATTCACCCTTTTACCATTCGCTGCATCCGAAATCGACTGCATCCAAGCTATTTGACGTAATATTTTGTCAAATCGGTCGCCTCGCCTCGGTTGATGCCGAATCAACAACTACACGTACACGTATCTACATATACGATATGTATGATAATACGCGCGTAGATATTTGATAGCTTATCTCTAACCAATGAACGAAACCCGTTCATCGAAAACTGGTTGCCTTCGGTATCAAAGTCGTACCGGAATGCCTCTCTGCTCACTTTTATATTTCCGATCGTTACGTCAACGATGTTACGAGACGCGCGTAAATAGGCGTGAATGATTTATATTCGGTAAATTATTTTGTTTCGCGAACGTGGTCGTCACCTTTTCTTTCCGAGATCTAACTGATCACCGTACGCCACTGTGCACCAGTTTCGGCGGGATGTTCACACGTACTCTATTGATTTTTCAACCTCGCCAAGTCTCTAGCACGTCTCCCGGTAGATTTTCCACGCGTTCATCGCCGCGATTCTAGCCTGGATGAGACTGAGAACGGAACTGAATCTCCCTCTGCCACCACTGCCAACATCATCCCCTCCTACACCAGCTGAACACCTTCGGCTATGCTCATCGTTCTAACAATCACCTACTTATACATACATACATATATATTGTATACGTGTAAAATCCTCCTTATCGCTTTTTACCTTCAATTATTTCCCTAGCAATCGATGGGGACCGATACTTTGGATCGTTATTGCTAATTCTAGTTGGAGCAAGTTTGACGCGAAAAAACAAACCCAGAACATCCTTGACCCCGTTCTTCATCCGTCGATATCCGCAGCAGTTTAGTTCTTTCTAAAGATGTACATATTCGCACGTCGCAGTAGTATGACTCAACGATATGACATACGAGTCACAAGTGGCTATTCTCATCAGCCACTTGATCGCGCGGGTACTACGTACGGGTGGTACTGGCTAAATACGAAACGTGTACGCATAGACATAGATATGAATAGTTGATCGCGTAATGACAGATGCCTACGTAATTATACGATACGTACGAACGACTTGTTCCACGATGCATGCAAACGATACATACTCCTCCCTACAATCGAACAAACGCAATATTATCGTATCTGATGAAAATAACGATGAAAATAATTCGAATCGCTTTCGGATATCACAAGGTGAATAGGTAAATAAATAAATAAATAAATAAATGTATCGTTTATTTAAAATGAAAATTCAGCTACTTACTAGCGTCATCTGTTTGGAAAACTAACCAATAGTATATTATAGGATACCAATAGTAGATCGACACGATCTAATGATATCGTATAGTGTCGCCATCGCTTAGTGAAACGTAAAATTACAATGTTCGCAACGCAACCAGTCGCGAGTTGGATAAAAACATAACCTCGTCAGTATGAAATAGGTCGTTATCGTGGAAACTTGTAAACTCGATATCTGTTATATTTGTTAATTAAAACACAAGCGGGAGATTAGTTGTTTTATCTAATATGGAACAGCGCGCGAAGAAGCAAAAATTAGATAGTACTGTTATAAAGGAAGGGGAGGCGGAAATTCTAGTGGACGATGTAAATGTATTTTATAATCCTGTTCAAGAGTTTAATAGGGACCTTAGCGCGGCAGTGTTAGCAACTTATATAAAGAATAGAAACGAGGAACTGGCAAGGGCAAATGCCCTTGAAGAGGAAGAAAAGGGGATCACCCTATTAGAGGCCTTGTCTGCCACTGGTTTACGTAGCATTCGGTACGCTAAAGAAGTACAGGGTATAAAAGAAATTGTAGCCAACGATATCTCCGCGAAGGCAGTGGAGAGTATTAAGAAAAATATAAAACACAACCGTGTTGAAAATATTGTACGAGCGAGTCACGAAGATGCGCAATTGCTCATGTACCAGAGAAGAAGGGACAAGTTTAACACGATAGATCTGGATCCGTACGGTTGTCCTACGATATTTTTAGATGGAGCGGTTCAATGCGTCACCGACGGTGGAATGCTTATGATTACAGCGACGGACATGGCCGTATTGGCTGGTAATTCTCCCGAGACTTGTTATCTTAAATACGGCGCCATCTCGTTGAGATCTAAAGCTTGTCACGAACTGGCCCTAAGAATATTATTACAGAACATCGCCTCGCACGCGGGACGCTACGGGAGATACATAGTGCCTATACTTTCTCTAAGCGCAGACTTTTACATAAGAGTTTTCGTTCAAGTTTTCTCCAGTCAAATCAAATGTAAAGAGAACGCCACAAAAATTGGCACGATATATCAATGTACAGGATGCGAAAGTATCAATACTCGATCCCTGTGCTACAAGAACCTCTCAGGTGTTTATAAATTAACACCTCTACCTTACGTGAATCAATATTGCGACATCTGTCATCATAAACAGCACGAAGGTGGACCTATATGGTTGGGCCCCTTACACGACCAACGCTTTGTGTCCTGTCTTCTATGCAATTTAGGTGTGATGAAATTAGGAACGTCGAAAAGAATAGAGGGAGTTTTAAATGTTATACACGAGGAATTAGATGTTCCGCTGTATTACACGCTTGACCGTTTAATGTCTATAATCAGATGTGTTACACCACCGATGTTGAAGTTCCGATCGGCTTTACTAAATGCGGGGTATCGCGTGTCGTATTCTCACGCATGTAAAACTTCTATAAAAACGAATGCGCCGAACAATATTATATGGGATATTGTTCGTACATGGGAAAAGGCTAATCCTATAAAGCGAGATAAGCTATCGAACGATAGTCCTGCAATAAAAATATTAGATGCACCGATAACTACAAATGTTTCATTTACTGTACATCCCTTGGCCAATCCAGTGTCTAGGCAAAATAAACTAACCAGATTTCAGCAAAATCCTGCAACCAACTGGGGGCCTGGTACACGTTCAAGGATAAGGATTGATTTAGAAAATTCGAAAAAGATCAAAAATCAGAATAAGAATTCCACAAATCAAAATAAGAGTCCCATAAATGATTGAAAATATGTATTTATACGATTGAAAAAGAACAGAGATCGCCAACTTTTGTAAAGGAAACAAGGAAAAGAAAGAAAAAAAGAAATACAAATTTCTCTAAATAAATTTTTCAGAAATCATTAAATATGTACCTGTTCTTTATGAATGATACGTAAATTTTTAGCGTTTATTACTATTTCTGTACTAATTTCGATTTTCGTTTAAAACTAACAATATTATCGACCATAATAATCGTACGATTATACTTCAAGTAGATTACAATTGCGTGGCAAGCATGTACCCCGACAACAGAACTTTGTCCCTGTAAGAGCACAGAGTGGTGTTACTTGCGCCGCGTGACATCGCTTCCATAGCCATTTATTGCATATTTTAGTAGTTTTATTACAATTCATTCCATATTTCCCGCTTCAGAGGTAAAAGAGAGAAAGATACGTAAGAAAGCTATAAGAAAGAGTGAGACAGATTTTTACCGACCCTACTGAAGAACCCCTGGCGCCATCTCCGTGAAAAGTGCTTAAACCGGAAAACTGGTCGGGGATTAGTTTCGCTACTCTTCGCAGAGATGGCGCTAGTGGTCCTTGAGCAGTTTACTTCGCCGTCGATAATTATGTGCGACCGGTTTGAGCACTTTTCACGGAGATGGCGCCAGGGGTTCTACAGGAGGTTCGTCATCGTCTGTCTCCTTCTTTCCTACGGCTTTCCTATCTGGAAAGCTTTCTCTTTCTTACCACTAAAGCAGGAACTAGACAATAAATTACAATGAAACTATAGAGGTATAAAAAATTGCTGAATGAACGGCATTGACAGGCGGTATCAGCAGTGCTGTTCAGCACGCGATGTGTAATCCTGGTGATAGCTCTGTGACGTTACGAAACCTGGGGACGCCACCATGATACGTTGGTTCTTTTTGGAATGTTATGTGATTTGCTGTGTTGTCTGGGGTTTATATGGCGAGATACGGTTTGCTCGATGCAGGCGAAAGTAAAGATCTAATGGGAGTACCGTTGCAAACGATTTCAATTGCACAAGGGAGAAGGTACGCTTACCACTATTTTTTTACATTTCAGATAATATAGAAAATGTTTGAACTTTTTTGTAAAATTATATTTTATTACCCGTGGACGCCATCTCTAGAAGGAGCGTTGAAATTGGTCGTGCATCGTTATCGGCAACGAAGCAAAGTGGCTGATGATATAGGAGTGACTTTAGTGTCCCCCGTTTCAGCTGATATTCGATATTTTTTTTATTGCGCGTGAGATAACCGGTTATAAAATATCTGGCAACGCTGTTCTTATGTATATTCCTCGCAAACAATTATAATCGGTGAATCATAAACGTACGAGTAATTACAAGTGCATCTAATACGATGGCGGCACCGACAATTACCTTAAATGATGGACAAAAAATTCCCGTATTGGGACTCGGTACTTGGCAAGCGAAGGTAAGTATTAAATTTTCTTGGAATCGATTTCTCAAATACTAAACATTGCGATGTTATTGCTTTTTAAGGATGATCCAAGTGTCGTCGAACAAGCTGTACGAGATGCGATTGATGCTGGATATCGGCATTTCGATTGCGCTTTCATCTATGGAAATGAAAAAGAAATCGGCAAAGCCGTACGCGAGAAAATCGCCGAAGGATTAGTGAAACGGGAAGATTTATTTATCACAACCAAGGTAATTTTCTCCACGGAGCAATTTATAATGGTATCGTCATTAATATTTGTACACTTTTATGTAGTTATGGAATACAATGCACAAGAGAGAAAATGTTGTACCAGCGTGCAAGAAATCTCTCGAAAATTTCGGGTTTGATTACATCGACTTGTATCTCGTTCACTGGCCCATGTCGTACAACGTAAGGTTTAATATGTTTGATTAGAAGTATTGAAATATTGAAAGTCATCCGATCATCGTTCACGCATGCTACGTAGGAAAAAGCGCAAAATCTATGGCCAGTCGATGAAAAAGGTAATCCAATGTCTGGAGAGGTGGATTATCTAGACACCTGGCGTGGAATGGAAGAATGCGTCAAGTTGGGATTAACGAAGAGTATTGGCGTTAGCAACTTCAACTCTCAGCAGATCGATCGCGTTTTATCGATCGCGAAAATTAAGCCCGTCATGAACCAAGTGGAGTGCCATCCGAATTTGAATCAGAAAAAGCTGCGAGATTTCTGCGCGCAACGTGGCATTGCCATCACCGCTTACAGTCCGTTCGGTTCTCCCCAGCGTACATGGGCGACACCCACTAGTCCACGAGTTACGCTGGATGCTCCGGAAATTATCACGATTGCCGATAAATACCAGAAAACAGCAGCACAAGTTGTCCTTCGATATTTGGTAATAATTACCATTTAAACCGATCAAATTACTAGGAAATCACGACCAATTTTATTTACTGCAGATCGATATTGGTACCATTCCCATTCCGAAATCAAGTTCGAAAGATCGGATTAAACAAAATATAAACGTTTTTGACTTCAAGCTAACCGCGGGGGAAATTGCGATCATTGACAAACTTGACTGCGGTCTTCGTATTTGTCCTTGCGAAGAGTAAGTGATCATTTAATTACTTCTGTCGACATGGTAATCGTACCTTTTTCTTTCTTTACTTTTCTAGGTTCAAGGGGGACAAGTATTATCCATTTAATATAGAATTCTAACGAAAGTATCGTTTCAAACAATCTTTCTATCCATGTGAATTTCTTTCTTTTTGAATTGTTCTTCTGAAAAATATCTTGATTGAAATAATAACGAGTAAAGATAATGAGCAAATAACGGGAGCCGATTCTATTTATTATTCCTCTTCGATGCTGACGAGCTAAGCTTTAAAGTAAGAGCTGTACATTATTGTTATTATTATTATTATTATTATTATTATTATTACTATTTATCGTCTAAATAATCCCATGGTATTATTTGACAAAATAAATGCTGGCTTAGTCGTTATTACGGTGGAAAGGAAAGGAAGGATTTTGATAAAGGCGTATAAATATCGCGGCAGCATTACGCAATGCCAGCAGTACATTTAGAATCTCGAACATTTGCAATTGCCTGTATCGTCATCGTTGTTACGTAACATTTATATATCAAGCATAGAGTTTAAATAAGAGGTAGCGCGATAGCCTTTATCGATGAGTTAGTTTCTTTGATACCAGAGGAAAGTTTAAGTCCATGCGTGGCACACGACATCGAGCAAGAACAGAAATAATATCGACAAACATTCGCCGCAGTGTTACACGAAATCTGTAATTGATCATGATTGAAATACCAAATCTTACGTTCTCTAATGGACATAAAATGCCTGTCTTTGGTCTTGGTACGTATCAGGTAAGAATATGTATACATATTCGTATGTTTCTTTAAAATCTCCCCGAATTATTAGGATCTTCTGAGCGAGACTTAACCAAAAGCGAATATGTGATTCCAAAGTCGTTGGTCATCGAGAACGTTAGGAATAACTATCACGTGATCAGAGTGCGCGGGTTCGTTGAAAACATTTACGTTTTTAATCGGATTACGTGTAATGAAATTTGTTCGTTTCTAGTCACAAGCCGGAGAGGTGGAAAAGGCTGTAACGGAGGCGATCGATCTAGGATACCGTCACATCGACACGGCGTTTTATTATCAAAATGAAAAAGAGATTGGCCGAGCAGTTCAGGCGAAAATTAAAGATGGCACTGTGAAAAGAGAGGATCTTTTCATTACAACGAAGGTGATTAAATTTTACAATTAAAAAAGGAATAATAGGACAAAGAACTAACGATATTGCGTATTCATTTTTCGTAGCTTTGGAACAATTTCCATAAAGAAGAAAGCGTTGTGCCAGCCTGTAAAAAGTCTTTGGAAAACCTTGGATTAAGTTACGTTGACTTATATCTGGTCCATTGGCCATTCGCTTTTAAGGTAAACAACGAATCAGCGCACCCTAATTACCAATGTAAGAAACATGTTAGAGAACGTACAGTCATTTCGCAGGAAGGTGACGATTTAATGCCTAGAAACGAAGAGGGAGCCCTCCAACTGTCAGACATTGACTATCTTGAAACATGGAGAGGAATGGAGGAGTGTGCGCGTTTAGGATTGGCTCGTAGTATCGGAATAAGCAATTTTAATCAGGAGCAAATAACTCGTCTGCTTGGTGTAGCTAAAATTTTACCTGTAAATAATCAGGTAACGGGAATTCAGCCCCGTCAATTGTTTTCAATCTAATTTCAGGTATCGCATAAGTTGCTTTTCCTTATGTTTAGGTCGAAGTCAGCGTGAATCTGAATCAAAAATCGTTGATAGAATTTTGTAAAAAACACAATATCACGATAACCGCGTTTTCGCCTTTGGGACAACCCGGAAATAGATCAGGCATACCAAATTCGTTGGACAATCCGAAAATTATTGAACTTTCAAAGAAATATAATAAAACGCCGGCACAGATCGCTCTAAGATACGTAGTGAGTATACTTTTGCTTCTTATCGCTTTTCTACAGATTAATACCGAAAACCGCTACTTCATATTCCGTTCTTGATTATTCGCGATAGCGCACCTGTCGAAGTGAAAAGTGGTTATTTAATAAGACTAAACTAATGATATGTTTGATAGAAAATCATCAGGCAAACATACGATTACAAAAATTTCATATTTTCTATTGAAATATTCCAGTTACAGCATGGAATTGCTATTATTCCAAAAACTGTGACATCGAGTCGATTAAAAGAAAATATGAATATATTCGATTTCTTTTTAACGGATGAAGAAATGACGTCTGTCGCGTCAATTGGCACAGGACAACGCGTTTCCCGATTTTCAGAGTAAGTGTTTTAAACAGCTTATCAAGGTAATAGTATATAATAATATTTTTCGTTTCTTTGTTTCCTTTTGCAGCGCGAAAGGGCACAAGTATTACCCGTTCGTCTAATACAAGATTCGATAGAAAGAATAATGAAATGGCAGGAAACAGCTCGTCAGATTCTGTATAAATTAGTATAGTAAAGTATATTATCCTCTTTGAACTTATATAATCCCACGCTGTAATTCGGCACTCGATTCACTCTTATCTAGACAATTAGGTTTATTGAATGCCATGGAAAATTTTGAACCTCCCTACTGAATGACATCATTCGGCATAACAAAGCGAAGACCGCTACGGTCGAGGCTAATTGGATTTATATAACTATACGTACAGCGTTTACGTTCCTTATAGAATGTACATATTGCGAATTAATAATTAAATTGGATAAAAAACGAAATTGTCAAAGAGTAGATAGTGTCTTCGTTTGAAAGCCACGTGTTGAATTCTACCTTGATAATGGTACGAGGAAGATTGTATGCAACACACCTTATGGTAAGAATTGTATTGTTACCGGCATGCAATCGATACTTTAACAATGTGTTCCTGAAACAATTTGTAAAGAGAAACTCGCGTTCCAAGAACGCGTAACGTGACGATAAATCATATTTCTTTTCTTTTTATCGTCAGAAACGCGATCGTAAAAATCGCCACTAACGAATTAGAACGAAATTGCGAAGCCTACTTAAAAAATATATTTTGCATAAAAACTTGGATTAAGATTGTATGGACTCTAAAAAATGCCTACAGAGTTTGACAAAAACACTTTTATACGGAATACGCGTTAACTGAATTCGACGAAGGAAAGGAGAGACAGTGATTTATACGCTATTGATCACTCTAGGCCAAACTCGTTCAAGACCAACGAATGGCAAACGCTAGAGTATGGGCAAGAAACCTTTTTTTTCTTATTTTTTTTTTTTTAAGATGACTCACGGAACGAGCAAAATTGCTTATCGTCTACACACTAGCTACCCACAATGTGTAGCAGATACACAAACGGAAACTTTTATCGCGCAAACACGATACTGTTCAACATTTTTGCAGTGGTATTTTCCACTGCCCCCCCCCCCCCTCTCTCTCTCTCTCTCTCTCTCTCGAACAAGGGCACAACTGTAACATTCGAATTTCTGTAATTTTACGGTGAAACGATAGATCGGTACGTATGTTCTAATTCAAATTTCTTGCGTGCTGCGATGTTTGGTAAATTCCACGTACGACCTTTCTGTGACGATAATATAATAAAATCGTTACGAGACTGGCGACAGTCACGTATTCACACGATACATATTACCAATAAATTCGTTACATACGTATAGTCGGATAAATTGCACAATGAGCCATTACGCATAAACGTAAATTACCGTGTGCGACGGATCACGTGCCTTATCGACATTTTCACCTTTGAAAATATAGTAAAAGTAAATCAGAGACGCGCGATAAATTACAATCACCGGAGAACATCGCGATGGCAACGTTAACTCGTTACGACTCCTGGAAATCTAGATTGATCGCTAAGGTAAAAGAATGCCGCGATACGATTAAGAATGCGATTAAAAGCCCGTGTAATTCCTCGATACCGGATACCATTACGTTCAGCAATATCGCGTCGAAGCGTGAAGAATACATGGAGGAAGCAATTCTAATGAGAAACTCAACAGTGAATGCGGATCAAGGGGAAAAATTGGATACAAGTTGGTCCGTTGGTCCAACCGATCCGAACTATTTGTTGGATTCTAGCGTTTTAGCATCGGAAAATGAGATGAAGGAAGAGTTTCTAGAAGAGGAGAACGCGTTCCCGATGAAGAAAAAAATCTCGGCGGAACCGTTTCTTTCTTACGCAGAAGGCACTGCGAAATTCATTTGGCCGGACGATACCATGGAGGATAGTTTTTCTTCTAGTAAACCATCGAACTCTTCGGAACATTTGAATTTCACAGATACCGACTTTGGAAATCCATGTACGAACTCTACATTTAACGAGAATTCTCACGAGAATAACAACCGTATGTCATCTCCAATTAAAAGTTACTCCTTTCACGATTCTGGCTTTGAAAATATATAATTTCTCGATATGAGTCTGCTTTATATAGATATAATTTACTATCTGTTATATCTATCTTTCCCTTAACTCTTCTATTATCTTTTCACTTTTCCGTTCTTTTTCATAGATTCCGTTCTCTTCATATTTATTAAATCCGTCTGTAACAATAATTAATACTCGAATTAATAAAATTCCTTACAAGAAATACGATCGTGTAAATCACTCGGGCCAACTGAATTTATGTCTGCTCTAACAATTACATCTCATATACATCTCAACGTAAACAGAAAATATTTGTCAGAATTATGATGTATCAGCTTGGCAATTGTCAGCAACAATCAATGTATTGGTGACATTGTCAGAATCAAATAAAATCAATAGTAAATTTAAGCAAAATCATTTCATATATTTAAAGATTGATCAGTTCCTTATTAAGGGATAATTTGGGGATAAACTATCCCTTTAGTACCTGTAATGGTTCCGTAATTTTCCAGCGTCCTCAATTCCAGGCTACGATCACATTTAACTACGCATAGAAATCGATCTCTCCGATACGCACCCATACAGAATTTATATGCGTAAATAAAAGATGGTAGGACGGTATTTTCCACTTTTGATTTCCTCTTTATTTCTTTATAATGATTACTAGTTTCGTGTTAATTTGTTCACGTGTAAAATCCATCTAAAGTATTTGATGTTTGATAATGAAATTGATTGGTTGACCAGAAGAATTGGTTATTTGCATGCAACTATTATTGTTATACGAATTGTCTTGCTAAAGTTAACACGTTCTCATTTGAACAACAATTGTAAGGATCGATTTTAGTTTAGTTATTTCTGAAATTTTCAAAAATAAAATATACAAGTCGTCTAACAAATTGCTAAATAAACTAATATATATATACATGTGTGTGTATATATATATATATGTATATATATGTCTCCGAAAGGAAGGGGATGTAGTACGGAGGGGGAAATATCGTAGATTTATAAAAGGAGCAGGCAAATCTACCGACATTATACTCTCAGGATTACTGATGAGCACCATAGCGAATATCAAATAGTATAACAACGTTTAAGAACTCTGCATATTTCGAACAGTAAAGTAGATAAAAGTTAAAAAGATCGAGATGGTTCTTAACGTACCGATGATGAAATTTTACAACGGCAATGAAGTTCCAGCTTTTGGCCTTGGTACATGGAAGGTTAGTATTATTCTCTCTCTCTTTCTCGATCTCTTCCTTCTGTTTGTCTATCTGTAATAAATTTACTGATAAGTTTATTCCATACATCACACATGAGATGAATATTCTGGAATCCGCGAATATTCTTTGAATGGTTTGCCACTACTTGAAATGATAATATTTTGCTTTATCCTGCAAGTGTCGATGACAAGGTCATTGTATATATCTCGTATATATATTCTCTTTTTTCATTATTATCATTGATATATTTATTCTTATATTTTATACACCGAAATTTCTGATATATACTTAAATAACAAATAAAATAATTTCATATTGGAATTTGTATAGTTGTAACACTCTTTTTTGCTTTATTTGCACTTTTAATGAGATTTCATATTTTAATTATCATGTTATATGAATTATTACATTAATTATATAAAATTAATAGTTATATAATCGAGGACTATACCTGTGATAAGAATTTTATATTATCGATCACTTCTAATCGATGGTTATGCCCAACACATTCAAGTTAAAGATAAATTTTAAAGGAAGATTGCTTATCAACATCATACATAGATAATATCGTATTACTTAAGAATTCGTTGTAGTACATGCAATTGTAACTGCCGTTGAAACTTATACATATTCCTGAGTCAATGAATAATCTGATTGTTACTTTTTAGTCCAAACCTGGAGAAGTTACTCAGGCTGTTAAGGATGCCATTGACATTGGATATAGACACATTGACTGTGCTCATGTGTACTGCAATGAAAAAGAGGTCGGTGCTGCTATTCAAGCAAAAATTGCTGAAGGTGTTGTGAAAAGGCAGGATCTTTTCGTTACAAGCAAATTATGGAACACGTATCACCGACCAGATTTGGTTGAACCTGCTATTAAGAAAACTTTATCGGATTTGGGTCTTGAGTACTTGGATCTTTATTTAATTCACTGGCCAGTAGCGTACAAGGAAGGAGACGAACTCTTCCCAAAAAATGCAGATGACACTATAATCTTGAGCAATGCAGACTACGTAGATACATGGAAAGCTATGGAACCTTTGGTGTCAAAGGGACTTGCTAAGAACATTGGTGTTAGCAATTTCAACTCCGAGCAAATAGAAAGAGTGCTCAAAAGCTGCACCATTAAACCAGTTACGAACCAAGTAAATAGAAGCTTTATTTAAATCATACCTATCGATGCTTAATGGATGGATTGATGTAATGATTATAAATGTTTAGATCGAATGTCACCCATATCTCACTCAAAAGAAGCTCTCTGAATTCTGCAAACAAAGGGATATTCTTATTACGGCCTACAGTCCTCTCGGTTCACCCGATAGGCCGTGGGCTAAACCGGATGATCCAAAATTGTTGGACGATCAAAAGCTGGGTGAAGTTGCGAAAAAATACAATAAAACACCGGCTCAAGTTCTTATCAGATATCAGGTATGCGGTAATGTCTTGTCAACGTATAACGTTTAAAATTATATCTGTAAATGAATTGTTTAATTTTTAATATATTTTTAGCTGGATCGTGGCCATATAGTTATTCCTAAATCAGTTAGCAAATCTAGAATTGCGCAAAACAGTCAGGTCTTTGACTTTAAACTTTCTGCAGAAGATATTGCATACATCGATACGTTTGACTGCAACGGTCGAATCTGTCCGTTGATAGGGTAAGCATCGTAATCTTTCTAACAGTTTTTTCTTTTCTTTTGCAATACTATTTAATTTTATATATAATACATCTATTTTTCAGCGCCGGATCTAGTTCCTTCTATCCGTTTCACATTCCATTTTGAGCAATTGAATCAGGGTAATAATTCGTGTACTAACTGTTCTGATTGTAAAAATGTATACAAATTATTCCGATTGTTCCTTTTGTACATTTTCTATGTGAAATTGGTATAAAAATAAATTGTACTCTGATCAAAGTTACGTTTGCGTTTACCAATGCGTCTAAGAAAAATGGCTAACTTTATTGCTAATGAATTATTAGAAAAACCAAAAGTTGAAAAATACAAACGAGCTGTTCAAGTAAAGAAAATGCCAATTACATTGTACTTAAATGATTTTTGTCATTGAAGTAAATTTATCAGGAAAGTAAATGAGTTTTTAAATAAATATAAATGTTGTGCGATACACAGAACGTTTCTATGGTATCGGTGTCCATTAAATCTTACTATTATTTGCACCGATACAGAGATTCATCACTGTTTCCGCAACCACACGAGCAGCATTCACAGAATTCGTCTTCACTTTCTTCTTCCCTTCGTAAATCAAGTAATTGCTTACTACCGGTCAATTGGCGTTCTATCAAGGGATCCAGCGGTTCCTCGTTGCAATTACACAATGTGTCGGACAACCCGCGGTTACATTTGCCTTTACAATTACATCTACAGTCTCGAATTGGGCGTGTATAATCCTTACAAGGTAACAACGAAGGACAAATCTCACAGGGTGATGCAAATGATTTACAATCTGCTTGAATACCTGCGCTTTCCATTTATAGAATAAAAGATTTTGTTCTTTTTAATAGATAATTGATTGCATTACATACCACGATTCGGCATTGCGCAACCCTTGACGAGTTTAACGGAAGGAACGTTGCAAGCGGCAAGATATTCTTCTCCGCAAGATTTTTTTAGTATACACCGAAGATACTTAGGAGCGAAGCAAAGGCGGTCACATTTGAGCTTTGAGGATTTAGACCAGTTATCTTTTTTCCGTTCTTTTCCAACGTTAGATGATTTCTCAGTTTCCTGTAATATCATCGAATAGGTGTCAGTAATTGCTTATTTCCGATGATAATACAATATCATCTACATTATCCTGAGCATTCATTGGTACGGGTGAATCTGCGCTTCTCTCCGGAGGAACTTCCTTCGGTTGTTGACTATCCGCCCACCAGTTTGGTATCCACGAGGTTCTCTTTTCAACATTTTCCATCGGTATTTCTGCTCCAGTTTCTCGATCTTTATTTTCAATACTTTGCTTCGTAGTAGATACCATTGCGTCACTCTGCGCCTATACGAAAGACGGAAGTAAATCAATTCATTTTACGTGATTTTTTCGTAAATACATATCTATATAATTTTCGCTAATTATCACAGTTTCTTCTTGTCCGTGTTTCCTCTTCGAGTTACATTGATCGCTTCGTTTGTCCCGGAAACATTTCTTAGCCGAAAGATATTTTCTCTTTCGGTCACATTCCATATCTTCGACGTAGCTGGTGACGATATTTCTTCTATTGCAAACATTTTGATACTCTTTAGATATTAATAATCGTTCCATATGCTGCCTGAAGACCGTTTCTTTTTGTTCCAATTCTTTAATGCAATTTTTCAGATTCAATTCTTCCTCGGCTAGTTGACGTATTTTTGAGAGGCAAAGCAAATCTTCGGAATGTATCGAATGAAGACTGGGACTAGTGTAATCTCGCACTTCTCTCTCCAGATCGTCCAAAATATCGTTCATCTCTTTGTTCGCGAGTTGCAGTGATTCCAGCTCCATTCCCGTTTCTTCCAATTTAACGTCGGCTTCAATTATTTTCTCCTGCCAAATTAAAATGTTCAGCTTTTTTATTCAGCGTTTAACGAAAATATCATGGAAAAAAAAAAATATATATATATATATATATACGTATATCAAATTTAGGTTGCTGATAAACGTTAGAGTTTTGCTACGAATGCAACGATTCAAGCACACTGGCAAGATTTACCCGAATTAATCGTTGAATTTCAATCGTTCCGTACATGCAACTCCTCGATCTCTCGGTTCAACTTCTTCACGGTATTCTTCAGACTGTTGAGAAGTATCTCGGTTTGGTCCGGATAAGAAACGAACTTCTTCATAATCTCGCGAACTTTACAATATGGTGTGTCTTTGCAGTTTCTAGTCATCCACATGTTGTACGCTATCAACGCCGGAATTGATCGTTCCATCGTTGTAATTTTCTCCCTTAAATATTTTTGTCTACCTAAGAGATCGCAATGCCGTTCTTCCATTTTCATCGTAATGTCCTCGAAATACGGCAAGTGTTCTTGATTTCTTTCATCGTTTGATTTAGGACCTTCGATAAAAGCATAATAAATCTTGTTTATAACGAACAGTACGATTATTTCGAACGCACGACCTACATTTACATCGAGACATCTTGCTTGCCGAAACCTGGCTTATTGTAATTGGTTTCTAATTTTCAAATTCAGCCGTTGCTATATGTTTCCGCCTTGTCTTTTATTTTCCCATTTCTTAAACCGATAAATTATTGTCAAGCATCTTTGACGGCACTATCTTTGAAATTTTCTTCTTACGCGTTAATGTTAATTTCTCATATATTTACTGTTAACAATTTCATGTAGTTTCAATGGCATGTCCTTGTATTGAATTAGCAATATTCTGGTCAGAGTCGCTGGAAAAAAAAGAAAAAAAAAGCTATCGCTCGATATCATGTAATCGCGGTCAGACGATTTTACGCCCAAAAGAAAGTAACATGCATTAGCATAGTTTCTTGCGAAGTATAAAAATGAATTAAATTTCATCGATTCACGCATCGACGGCGAAAATATAAAACCAATCGAATTGTTCGAAATCTGGAGAAGATCGAAGTGGATAGCAATGGTGGTGCCTCACGATTTTATCCAGAGTCCGAGTAAATTATTTGAACGATTCATTCAGAAGAATGTACGTAATTTTTTATTTTAACTTTGATTAAGCGTGCAAATGGATAATTACTTAATAGAAAAACGGAGGAGTTGACTAACCGTGACACGGACGACGATAAGTATTCTTTGTTGACGGGAACCAGCAGCTCCTTTCAGGATTATGCCGGAAGTACGATCACAGGCTCCATTAGAGCCAATTATGAATGTAATTTCGAGGACCGTATCTTATACAGAGAAAGGGGCGGTCGCAGATTCAGCTATAAAAGAAGAAAAATTTGCAGCGGAAATGGAATATTTAGTGCTCCTCCGGGCGTCAGTCCTCATCATGTCAAGTCATCGATTATTCGTCGCAACACAAGTTAATACATACTTTAATCGTCGTTATATCGATCTCTACCCTATCTTTAAGAGGATTACAATTCTATTAATTTCTTCGCAACAGATGGATCTCGATTAATTTTCGTGTGGCCACAGAAACCACCTAGAAGTAGGCTGTTAAGAATCTTAGCTCCTCTCATGCATGGAATTCTCATTGGATTTTTATTCATGGATGCTGTTCATCTTTGGCCAGGAGAATTTTTACCTACATCCTTGCCTTCTATAATGCCCATCCCTTTACCACCTGTAAAATGTAACGTGATTGAACCACGTTGGTTCGATAACAGTTAGATACCGCACACATTCTCCCTTATATCAAAATTAAAGTTATATACGTAACGCGGCAACGTGAATACATATATTAAATAAAAACTGAAGTTTATGATGCGAAACTAAAGTAAATAGGAAAAACATATAAAACGACTGTCTTTAACATTTCCTTTAAACGTACTGGGTATGAACATGAAATGAAGATATTTCTATCGCATATCGTTCGATACAAATTAAGCCTGTTTACAAGTAAGTACATTATACGTATTGTTTGGAGAAGGAACGGTAAAAAATGTCAAACAAGCATTTATTTTTAAATTTTGGATTTCTACGCGCACCTCTTGGCATTGGCGTTGGCCGCTATGTATGTCAATTGCAAAGAGTAACTATTAAATTTTGTAAAAATCACGGTAGCAGTCTTGGAGTTAGGTAAGATACCTTCACCGTTTAACCTCTTCAAAAAATATAAATTTCGATATCGCATGTGTACTGATTGTATACTGTTTAAAAACCAGAATTACAACATTTTTTCCGCTAGACACATGTTGCCATAATAATAATTAAATATTCAATCTATTTATTTACTTCCCTTTTAAATACATGTCATCTTCTTACCATAACCTGTGCAGGCATTTCTTGGAACATGATTTAATTAATTATGCAAGAGAGAATCCTGGAGTTGTGGTGTATGTTAAACCAAGGAGACATAGGAATCCTGTTATAAAAGCAGAATATCGTAGGTTGATTTTTCTTTTGAACGATATAAGATGATTATTTAGAAAGACCTAATGTATAGCAAAGTATTGATGTACGCTGTAGTAAATGGAGAAACGCATTGGACATGCGTCCGTAATTATAGTAGAGCGGATATTATACAATGGATGGAATTATTAAAGACTCAATACCACGAAGGTGCAGCTTATAGATTACTTAAATTATGGCATACAGAGTTCCCTTCTATTCAAGGATCATGGACACCTTTTACATTTAAGGAACCCTTCTTAAATCATACTAAATTCCCGAATGTAAATATTATATTTTGTTTCATTTTATTTTATTCTATTCTTGTTTAATATATTCCTTCCAATGTACATTGTACACTTCATCTCTTTTCAGAAAACGCTCGGCGAATCTGTTAAAGTACAGTTAACAGCAACAGAGGAACTGATCAGATTATTCAAAGAACAACAAGAGGCTGAAAAGTTTAATAGAGAAAATAGAGTAGAAAATAGTGTCGGTTAAACAATAGTTGTATTTATCTTTGAACGTCATACTGTAAAGATAGATTGGTACGTAAAAAGATGAAATGTTTCAACTAAATATAAGTACTGAATGTTAAATTGACGCTATGGCTGTTGCATTTATTTTTAAGGAATATTTCAAACAACCTGATATATAAATAGATACGCTTAATATCCAAATAGTAATTTTTATTACACTTACACAGGTATCAAATAATTATCTGTTTTCCAATAATTATAGGACAATAATGGTAAGTGTAAAATAAATATGTATACACGTATAACTATACAAATTCAGTTTTATTGCATCAATCGATGCGTGTCAACTTTTTGCATAAATGTAGCGTTCTATTTTGAATGAAATAAATATACGTACAACGCTATATAAATAACTATAGCGTAATATGCAAGCGGGAAGGTTACATGGAAATTAAATAGTTATAAATATTCATTTATACTGTATCCTTCTGCGATCTAATTATTTCGGTGACTAGGGAGATATTGTATATACAATACTTTCGATAGAAAGGAAATTACAATAAAGCAGCGGTACATATAACATTATTCCTGATAAAGTTTACTCTACTGTCAAAGTTATGACCGGTACATCAATTTTTCTCTACCTATGTCTTTTGTTCAAGTTCTCCTTTATATACTTCTTTGGCTAGACAAAAATATATTTGACCAGGTTTTTTTTTTTTTTTTTTTTATAAAAGATTAAACACGGTCGTAGCGTATACATATACATAGCACCACATACATAATTGTTAACTAAACCAATCCAATTTATCAATTTAAACGATTCTACTACTTTGTCAAACATTTTGACAATTTAGACAAGTTATATATAGTTGCTGTAACAATATTTGGTTAGTATAACAACTTATATAGTCCACTTTTCAGTGTAACTGCAATAAGATATCTTTTACCGATGCATGTGAATTTTATACATAAAAATTTCCCTAATCAATCCTATATAATTGATGAAAATGTTGCACGTCAATTGACACAAATGCGTTTTATTTTTATAAAATATTAGAGATGATATTAATTATAAAAATAGAAAATATCAAAAAATACGTATTTGTATATTGTGGATAAACGATAGTTTTAAACAATCATACTCAAGGGATGGGTAGAGTAGCATACCTCTAATAGTTTATTTTTTACACTACAATAAAGACAATATTATTTGTTTCTATGATTTTTACAAAAAGAAAAAAAGAAAGAAAGAAGAAAAAATGCAATCCTTCCTTTATATAATATTATCAAATAGATTTTAATATACTGTTATCAAAGTGATTGGTAGATGGTGCAATACGATTCTCATAATGTAAGAGTAAGAATAAAACAAGTTGAATGCTACATACATTCATCAGACGTGAAAAGATCACACATCATCAATGTGTCATTACACATTGAACATTTCATTATGTATAGATAATAAACTTATAATGGCTCGTTATAGAATCTGTTTTAATTATTAAAAGCTGACAAATATAGTATATATCAGTTATTTAAATTGAACTATAACTAGAGAAATTTATTTATCGATTCTTCCTTATATAAAAAATAATTTAAGAACAGCAACGTACCATAATTATGGAATTGAACAAATTGGAACATACGAGCATACGAGATACTTGTCTCCTCTGGCATAGATGGAGATGTTACTCGGCAAAGAAGACAAGACAGCGTACCAGGTGAAGTGTTCTCGTTTAAAGAAAATATCACACGTTATATCGATCGTGAAAATGGGACTAGATATGACTCTCGACTTACTCGACTTTAAGTCGTTTACTAAACTCTTCTTGCTGCTTTTCTCGCAATTCTTTCTTTGGTTTCACTCTCTTAAGTTGGCCATCCCTAAAGAATAATTCCATTAGACGAATCCACGGTCAACACCGCGGTGAATAATTAAAGTCTTGAAATAAACTTTACCATTGTAAATCCACTAATCCACCTTGCCTTGCTATTACAGATTTAACCCTATTCGCAAAATCAATGGCGGTCTCTCCTTCATTTCTATACATCGGAGGAAGGTACCAAACGTCGCAAACTATAGCCCAACTCGACATTGTCATGTACAAGTATTGTATCATTGAGTATCGACTACTATTCCAGAACGCATCTCCGAATCTTGGGTCGTACTGTTAGAAGAAGAAAGAAACGAATAAATGTACAATAATTGGTAGTGCGCGTCATTGTAAGGAGAAATTAAGTACCTTTATCGCGACTGGATAAATGACACTATCGACTTCGAAACTTCCTTTCTTAAATTGCATGACCGATGTGTTATTTATACAAGTTCCTTCGGGAAAAATAAGTATCGGTGGATTTGTGGGGTCAGACACATGTTTTTTTAATCTATAAAATATAAAAATAAAAAGAGATAACGATAAAAATACATTCGACGATTAATTTACCGTTTTGTAACTGCTTCTCTGTCCTTAACTTCGGACCGTTCGAACCAAATGTGCGGCGAAGCACGTGCCAGCGCTCTTTGTAGGATGCCTAAGAATCCACCGTGCCTTTGACCTATCTGAAATATTACGCACCAACATAGAACGCGAATAGCTTATCATCGGATTTATTATATCCGATTAATATACGTATACAGGTGTTATATATTATATTTTGAACGAGCACAAGGTAAATAACATTCCAAGGAGAAGTAAGACAAAATAAATAGAATCCACCCAATAAAAAAAAAACTTATTCAACTGCCCACAGGTAATTCATCGAAACAAATGATACCATAATTAATATTATTAATACAATAAGGTAGTTGGTAGACGATAAAGAACGAAAACGTACCAGAGAGTAACAATTATCGCATTTGAGTACCAGAACGTCTATCGGAGAGGTGTGATTAGCCACACAAATACCCCTAATAGGTCGATTTTCTGGATTATGGTACGTGATTACCGAAGATACAGCGCTCGACAACAAACCGAAGCACATTATGCAGACTTTGTAATTCAGCCATCGTTTGAAACTACCCTCTGGAACGTAGCCCACTACTGCTGTACATACTGTCAGCCACATCACCTGTAAACCATAAGCTTTGCACCTGAGAAACGATGATTCCCTCTGTATGGATGCTGAGTGAGTAGCTTTACCTGCAAAGCAAAGTTACAGGATACTGTTACCTGTAACATTTACTAATGCAATTCAACTTTGACAGTAGACAATTTTATCATAAAGAATAAATAATATATTATCTCCGGGGACTAGGTAAGAGCAACTGATCCGGAAGTGTTCCCGTATAGAGCAACGTTAAATGGTTATTAATTGCGTAGATTAATTGTATAAATAAAAAAAGTAAACACATGTAATGCGTGGTGAATAAGGTGGTTAGTTAGAAACGAAACGAAACGAAACGAAACGAACAACAAATACGTGATAAGTTCGTAGTGCGCCTATATTAAAGTTCCCCACAGTGCAATACCCAATGAACGAATTTGAACGAAATTTTGAAAACGATAACTAGCATTCTCATAATTATAAATTACCAGGGAGAACGTTGTTTGTGTGGATAAGATGGACACATCGATTGTGGAAGTGTGATTCACCACACACATTCCTCCAGCTTTTGGTTTATATTCTGGATTATGGATCGTTATCGTAGCTGATAAAGATTGTGAGATTATCTTGAATGCTATGAGACTAGCCTTGTTGTATGTCCATTGCTTAATAAAACCATTTGGTAGGAAGCCAATAATAAATGTTGCAATTACAAGATAGGATACCTAGGAAGCGCTAATGTTAATCGATTTACAAATGAAAAATGTATGTTTTCGATTGTTATATTCGAATGGACGAATCGATCGTAAAAGAGAGATCGATCGATACTCGTAAATTTGTTTTGAAAAATAAATAAATTTGACAAGCCTTCGTACATTCTACAAAGCTGTTTCAATTCTTCGTTCTCGTGTGTATCTCGCTAATTTTAAAATGTGAGATTGGTGAACTTACCCCAGCGAAACATATGAATATCCTTAAGGGAAGAAGAAAGCAATATCGCAAAACAAATCCGCACATCCATATCACTGTTAGCTTCCAAGAGATGAACTCGTAATGTCTATTTGTTCTAGTCAACAGGTTCCAATTCTATCAGAAAAAGGAAGAAAGTACATAGTACATAGTTACAAATAATTCACATGTTCTCATTGAAGAGTACCAAGATGGGAGAGTTAACTAAAAAAAAGCTCGACTACCTTCAGCTCTTCAGCCTCGAAACGAGATGTGACCTCGTCTTCGATAATCGCCTCTACACCGGCTTTGATATAATCTAAACAGATCGCAGGATCGAACTCCCGTTTTAACGTTTCGAATGAATTTCTACGAATAAGAGCCTAAAAATCAAATGAATTGGACATATATTATATATTATTATTCTATTGTATAGAGTGGGAAAATGATCTCGTTTGTACATACAGCTGGCGTAGGTGACTGAGGAGAACTCTCTCCTTTCGTTTCCTCTAAATGATTCTTATGATTCTGCATCTCCGGTTCGGGTACCAGGATCAAATCTTTCGTTCTGGCTATCACGCTCACTCCGTTCTGCATCTTGCTTTCCGTCTTCCAATTTTGCACGTTCTGCTTTTCGATGTGTCGCGACTCGTATTCTTCGTCCACGTTCTCCTCATCTTCTGCCCACGTACCGTTTCTCTTCTTCACGTTCTCTATATTTTGTCTCCCGTACTGAAATTACGGAGTTGGGGAATTATACAAGGCTGAAATAATAATCGTAAGAGACACCGGACTTTACTCGTAAATATCGACAATGAACTATGATTTTACATACGTTTTTAATAACGTTTAATAACGTTATTATTTATTGTCATTATTACTATTATGGATAAACGGGAATATCAATCGAGAGAATGAAAGAGAAGGCGCGTCGGAGGAAGATACACACGAGTTAGCGGAACATCGGATAAAGTTAATCGTGCCTGGAGATGAGATTTGTTGGCAAATTTGTTGATAAAGCGTTTCTCAGAAGCGTACACGTATTTCGTTCGGATGTTCAAAATTTCTAATCAGGATGTTACGATATAGACGATACTGCTGATGAAAGTACAATCGATAACGAGCAAATTCTTTGGACTTTACACTCTATACTAATTGAGTGGAGTATTCACGATCTCTGATCGTATTTGAAATAGCAATGGGTTTCCCTTCCTCTTTTTTCCCCTAGCCTTCGAATTCTACCAACTAATTAATTTTGCAAACACCGAGTACGGTTCTCCTCCGTTCTTTCTACGACCATGAGACACAACCGATGCAAAAAGGCTGCATTCAATTCAAATTTTATAATTATTTCCGGGTCATAGTCTATACGCGTTATGAAAGCGTTTGAATTCTTTTACAGACCTAAAGTATTATAGTATTGCAGATAGGCAATTTCCCTCGATGCCGATTACCTAATGGTATCAAGCAATAATAATCAGGTATAAATTTATATTTTGCAAAATTACTTCATCTTGACCTTGGCAATCTTTTCGAATAAAGCATGTAAAAAGCACGTTCTGAGCGACTTGACGCTTGACGGAGGATTTTGACCCGCTGATATTTACGAACATCGAAATAACAAAGGAACACTTTCAAGCTTTCAGTTCGATTATATGCGCCTGCATATCGCTTGTCAAGTACATACATACATATATATGTACATGGTCTGTGCAAATTTATTTCTTTATGCGATTACGCTTACGAATGCACTTCCTCGAGAACTTCCTCTTTTCGGCAGCTGTTCAATTGTATTTCAGGCATTTGTTAACTAAACACGAATCCCTCGATATCCACTTTTATTCTCAGAATACATTAGCGGGCGATTCGCGTAATACTTCTAGAAAACGTTCAGAAAAAGCATTAATCAAAAACGTTGAATTTTGTTTATCGGTCGTAGAAATCGCTCGAGATCCATAGAAGACTTTGCTGTTTAAACGGCTTTAAATCGATAGGAACCCTATATTACGTACTTGGAATTTAACATCAAATCAGGTTCATCAATGTAAGCCTAAATTAATCTCAATTTAATGTATCATCGTACAGTACAACAGTATATACAGTATACACGCCTATTCCTTCCAATAACCCCGTGAAAGCCTTTTCTATTTCCAACGAACGGTTTTATTGCAGAATGCGTACTACGCGAAAGTAAGAAAACTTATTTAATAATATCCAATAGTTCGGTTCAACGATCGAGATCTCTATATATAATGTTCGTCTACCCGAAAATATTTTAATTCTACTATATAACTTCTTTTTCTCATTCATGTATATGTAAGTATATATTTCTTTGCACGCTTGAAATTAAATAACGAATTATTGCGACTTGAAGGCGAATATTTAATTCGAATTATCTGCGTATATTCGAATTGTCTGCGCAGTGCAGTATAATTAATATTGGTATGTGTCGGTATTAATGAGAAAAATAAACAGGATTGCTAAGAACGTCCACCGGGTACTTACGATTAATCGTAAAAGAAAAATGTTTGGAAGATTGTACAAGTTTGATCGCTACAATTGGATCGAACGTGTAGGAAAGAGAAAAAGTAATGAAAATTTTTCACTCGTTTATTTTTTAAATTTACTAAAAACTTGTTATTACTTGACATGAATTATTCTCACGTTTAACACGTGATTCGTACTAGAAACCCCGTCGGAAATAAATAGAAAAAAATAGCATATAACCTTTAAAATTTTCTAATCCGCGATTAGCACGTTCTCAATTTGTAACGATACTCGTTACGACGTTATCGGACGATCGTTGTAAATTCACTTCACGATTTTTCTGCTATTTGACACAATTGATCGAGCAAAATTAATAATTATTTACTCTCTGCATGGTCTTACCTCGAATAGCGTTAGCAGCAATTTTATATATAATCTTCTAACGCCGAGTGACTTCCCGATAGATGCCAAAAAAATAATGGCAAGCAAAAACATAAGAAAGGGTGTTAAAAATAAAGAAACCACCAAAGACGTCGCCATCCACAACGGCGCCATTTTGCTTACTGCCGAGAAAATATTCAAGATAGCCGAATGGTTCCTCGTTAAAAACCTGTGGTCGCGATCGTTATAGAGAGGTAATTCTACCTGTTAGTGACATCTGTGAAGAAGTCGCAGCAAAATATCTAGCAAAATATTCGAAACAGAAGATAAAAGATACGAGTGAAAATTAGATTAGTAAATTTCAATAGTAAACCATGCTCATTCTGTATATGTAAATGCGTATAAATAAAACCTTTTCTAAATTCAAAAAATACGCGGGAGTTGTTTAAACGACGATAGTCAGAAGAGAGGCAAGAATCGCAGCGGTACGTAGCGGCCAGAATTGTAGAGTGTGTCTCGAGCGCACTAGCAAAATGTCGACCCTCGAGTCAGTTTCAAAGCCCGTGCAAGTATCCCCTGTAATTAAAGTGAGTATTACTTGTCACGGTAGACTTTTCTATTAAACGGGTACTTTTCTATTAAATAAGTAAGTGTTACATACGAATATGCTCGAAATACGAATATGCTCTGTAGCAAATCCTCCTAAATTCATTATATTACATAATTTCTATAAATTTTCACGAAAAATTATCTCTGATTAATACATACTTTGGTAAGCGTAAAAGATTTATTTTATACGATTGTTACCGTGCATAAAATGCCCAGGTGACACTATAGTTACCCTAAATTGATGTTCCTCCTTCTAACCTTTCCGACAGGTTAACAGTCAATGGTTAACAGTGGCTAACGGTCAATTAAAAACAATATTTTACTAAATACATTAATAACAAAGTAGATTTATAATTGTTATTTAAAATTATTTTATAAAATATTTTTATTCAATTTCCTATAGTTCGCCAGATGGACTCTCCTATTGACCGGGATACTTTACGGTGCTTATCACAACAGAAGACTTAGTAGAATAGAAAATGCTCGCCGTGAACAGGAACTAAAGGAAAAACCTATAAGAGATGCTAAATTAGCCGCAGAGAAAAAACAACTGCAAGAAGGTAAAAAGAATAATGACTTTAATTACAAATAAACAAGAATAACGACTGTTAGTTTCCTAAATGAAATGTGCGTCTGTATGTACGTCCTCGTACATATTAATAATATTGTATATCACAAAATTATAATTTTAAGTACATATGAAACGTGCAATAAAATCTTAATTCAATCATTTCTCTGTTACAGCTGAACTGAAAATGCTGAATGAATTTCTACAAATTAAGTAAAATCTACTGCTACTTTATTAGTATACGTATATACTTTTTCTAAGTTAAAATCAAATTATCATTCATAGAACAATCTGATATGTGAGCTTCTATTCGCAGTATATGCGTATATAGATGTTACAAAAATAAAGTACTTGTACATGTAATAAATAAAATAATGTATAATATATCTTTATTATTCTAATTTCAAATTTTTTGTGATGTATTCAGTGTTTCTGTACGTTTTCTCAAAATAATATACTTTATATCACTTGGAATATTTCCATAAATTTTTTTTTACTTTTGAACTTTTTTCTTTAAGAGAAAAAAAAGCAATTTCGCCCGAACAGGGACTCGAACCCTGGACCCTCAGATTAAAAGTCTGATGCTCTACCGACTGAGCTATCCAGGCAGTTGTACGATATTGATTCAAAATACATGATCACTTTGTTAGCATATAAAACTAAAAACGTTCGAATATAAATCTAGCGGAATGTGAAATATAATAGTTATTCAATTTGTCGGTATTAAAGATTATTGACAAGAATAATATTTCCACTTGTAGCATTATATTTATTTTTATTTTAATGTAACAAATAAAGTTGTAATATTTTACAGTATTATAGATTAGTATAAAAATAAGTATTAAAAATCATATAATGTAAAAAATTTCTTTTCGTTCTGGTATAGTACAATGGAATGAACATAGTATTTGTATAAAAAAAGGATATTCTTCTTTACTCAAATATATGTAAGTATCTCGATATTTCTTTCTAAAATGCATCAAGTATGGAATAAGATCAAATGGTTAGAGGATAGAATATTGGTTCTGAAACATGTAGCGTAACAGGTATGCGTATTGTCATGGAAACACCTAAAATCTTCTTGATCCAAAGAATATATTCTTCTCCTTTTAAGCCGCGATCAATTCTGTTTTGTTATCATTGGTAACTAGTTGCAAGAGACTCCCATTAGCTGGACGTTGTTGATTTTGTGACCAATTCCAAAACAAACTGGAAAATTAAATATTGTTAGTAAAAAAAACAAAGGAAAGAAAAGTGCATAGAGTAAGGAATTTAGAAAAACTAATAATTTATTTACTCTGCAACAAACTCAAGCGGAGTCCATTTAGATGTATCAGCATCGGGCATCCATTTTCTGTTCATAGGTGTGTCTAAAGTAACAGGTAATATAGAAGTAACTAAAGAGCCATTTGGGAGTCCACTATTTTTAGCTGCCAAAGATTTAGTAAGCTGATGAACCGCAGCTTTGGCCATTCCATATCCAATCATTCCTGGCGTTTCTCCCAATGCTGCTTTAGCTCCAGTTAGCGATAAGAATCCTCCTTCTTTTAAATGATGAGCAGCAATGCTAGCTGCGATAACTGAACTCCATACACTTTGCTTCCACATCAATTCGCTATTCTTTATAAAATCTTTATGGGCTGCATTTCCACCAGACCATCCACCAGCTACACAAATAATTCCATCTACTTTATCTCCTTTTAAAATGTTTGTAACTTGTTGTAAAATGTCAATCTCCTAGTTAAAGAATAAAAGAGAATATAGAATAAAAGAATAAGAATAAAGAAATAAAGAATGAAAGATTAATAAAATTACTTGTTCTTTCCAACTGCTGTCTGCTTTTACGATTATATTTGCATCAGCTTGATCATTTGCTTTCATGTCGATACATCCAACCCACTGTAATTACAGAATTAATATATTTTTTTACACGGAGATATAATTTATGTTTAAATATAACTTTACACGATAAGGTATGGAAAATTTAGTATCTCAGTCTCAAAAATTTTAACTGTGTTTAAAAGATACGGTATACTAAGACATTGTATCGTATCAAAGGTTCTGCTTCGTTAGTTATGGCCTTGATACATTTCCATCTATGTACAAGATCATGTAACACTTTTCTTGTCAATGCTACATTCTTACGAGATGAATGTCGCTTTAAAATTATTTCCAACTCTCTGGAGGCGAATGATTTAAAGTAAAGAATTCAACGGCATTCGTTATAATAATTTTATTAACAATAAAAACGATACGTGACACATAAGCTGATCGTATCAGAGGAGATATTGGGCAGGAGTAATCCCAGATGTTACATTCAATTTGTGAATGAAATAAACAGGTTCCAAAACGTAGTATTTGCGCGCTATCTATACTTGCGTATACCTCTTTAATACTGTATGTTATACAATAGAATGAAATTTACACGTTCATGAACATTAGCTTTATCTTGAAATTATTTCCTATTCATTTGTTTTCAATTAAACAAAATAAATGAATAATATTTACAATTGTTTAGTACTATCTGAAAATATCTACAAGTCGAAATTTTGTACACGGATAAAAGATAATCCTGCTGGCGACAAAGTTGTCCAAAATATTAATATATTATAAATATTATTTACCCAGTTTTTTGATTTAAATTTTCCAACACAAACAGAGCCCAGAGCACCTTTGCCTCCGTATACGAAAACACGTCCAATTGTCTCCATTGTTCGATAAAAGCACCAACTTCGCGAGATCGGTTCGGGAGTTGCGATTATATACGAAAGAGTACGAAATTGTACGAGAATCTCTCGGAAAAGTTCGTAAAAAAAAATTGCTAGTTTGCCAGACTTGGGCATGAACTATGAGAATAGATAGTCAATTCAATGGTTCGTCGAATATCTTTGAACATAATACGCGTAAATCTGAAATTTTCCCCAAGAATTAATGTTAAAACAGTTAAAATGTCTACTGTATCGGTAGAGTATTGTACAGCTGATGACATACGTTGAGACATCGTGGACAAGAACAACATATCTTAATACTTATTGTACCTAAACTTTCTCTTGTTACGTTGTTTTTCCATGTTTCCAAATGAAATTTTAAACAGATGACTCCTAGTGAGTGTGACTTCACTTGTGCAAAACGCAGTGATCGTATATTATGAGATTTGAATTTGGCACGTATGTCTATTATAAACGTGGCAACGCTGCAATGACAGAGACCCTGCCCGCAACGTTCTCCGGGAGCGTAGGTCTAGTGTGACGTCACGGTAGCCTAGTTGGGTTAGGTTTTACGCTGGAAATTCTAACGAAAATTTTTTGTTTAACGATTAATGTTTTTCCCATTGTATCTGCTGCATCGAGCGACGTGAAGAGCTAACGCAGTGGCGAGCAGTAATCGTATTTCGTAAATCGTTCGATCGCGAGACTTCGCGCTATCGGCGTATATGAGATTTTAAACGGAAAATGAATCGACATGACGGTACGTACGTGTGCGCTGTTTCTGACTAGCAAGTCAGCCTCCACTTCGCATGCTAAATTCATTTCAAGTTGATGGCTAAATTCTCGGGTCATGGAGTATTTATGGGTATTTGTGTATGACAAACATTTGTGCGGATTCATCGACAAGGTTACGAAATCGACAATGTAGGAGATTTTTCATAAGACATTTCTTGTAAGCTCTGTACCAAAGGGTCTAATGTCAGAGGCCAGATGGCAGCACTTAGAAAAAATTTACTCCAATTTCTTTCGGTTTATAATGTTCTTTCATGATTTTACTCAATTTCTTGCAATGTCATCCTCTTTTCTGCTCCCTTAATCGTATAAAACAAAGAAAATTCAAAGGATACACTTGTTGATCAACTGTCAAGATGTTTTGCCAAATGACCTCTTTGAAATTGCTTTTCTTCTTCATTCCCCTTCTCTTTCTTATAATGTTAAATCTGCAAAACATATTGAAACATATTTCTCTTATTCTCTAACTTTTAATTAGCCCCTTTATCGACTTTTTTTTTACTCTCCTATTTATATTTTTTAACTAGTCTGTTGTTTCTTAGATTGCGATAATATTAAACACGAAACAATATATTTGTATTCAATTTTTTAATTTAAATATTCTCATTAGTAGTAATAAGGTATAAAATGTTTCATTCTTAATATATGAATAAAGTTTGCACGTTACACACTTTTGTTTGTATTGCATTTAAAAGTATGTTACATAATTGAAATTAGCAATGTTCCATTGAAGTTGAAAAATGTTGACGCTGGAGACATTAACGCGTGTACGTACTAGTCCTAATAGTTTCATAAAGAAACCATTATCGTAGAAGTAGTACCATATCCAGGCACTTGTATTCTTTAAATTATTTGTGTATGTCTCTTTTCTATAAGATTTGTAAAGTTCGATGATCGGAGAAAAATAGAAAGATGCGTAGAATTAAAAAATCGTTAAGACAATATAAATGTAAAGCTTCAAATGATGTACAAATCTGATTATAGTAAAAGTTTATTTGTTTATTTGTGCATAGCGTGATACGATGTTATTTCGTTATTATTGACGAGAGAAAAGGAAGTTTATTTGTTAATAAATAATAAAGCGACGCTTCTTTGTTTTAATAAAAATATACATGACAGTATCACTTGTATAGAAACTATACACACTTAAAATAGATGTAAGTAAGCTACTTTTTATAGATCTAGTTCAAGGTTGTGGTATATCTATATGTATGATAAAATCTATTAAGCGAACAATTGTATCATTTTTGACATTGCTTTAGACAAATGTAGCCTATCCGATACTACATATTTTTAGTTATATTGCTTATTCAGTAGAAGTATTTTACTTTTGTCACTATATAAAATAGTAATTGGTACGTATAATGATTATTTGTTGTAGGGGTAAGTTGTGACGCCTGCTTAAAGGGGAATTTTCGGGGTCGCAGATACAAGTGCCTCGTATGCTATGATTATGATTTGTGTGCCAACTGTTACGAAGGAGGTGCCACTACTACACGCCACCATAGTGACCACCCTATGCAGTGTATACTTACTAGATCTGAGTTTGGTAAATTATATTTTGCGTTAGCTTTATTTTATTATACGTATAACAATTATATTAAACATTTAAATTGATTAGTAACTATGACAAATCACTTTTTAATTTGATATTTAATAGAATTATATTATGGTGGAGAGGCAGTAAGTGTAGAGCAGCCACAGTCCTTAACTTGTCCTTATTGTACAAGAATGGGTTTTACTGAGGCTACGCTACAAGAACATGTTGCTGCGGATCACTCAGACACTTCCTTCGAAGTTGTATGTATACATTCTAATACATGATGTTTAAAATTATGTTACACGAGGAAATTATTAAGAAGAAATTTCAAATTTTACCCCAGGTTTGCCCAGTTTGCGCGTCTGTCCCAGGTGGAGATCCTAATAATGTGACAGATGATTTTGCGGGACACTTAAGTTTGGAGCATCGTAGTGGACCAAGAGATCTAATCTCTTTTCTAGATGAACCGACTTCAAGTAGATATAATGGTGGTAGACGGATAACGCATCCATCCAGAGTTGTTGGTGGGCCTCGACCTCGCAGGTATATAATCATTTATGTCTTCCACTTAAATATCAGAGCTATTATTTTTCATTTAAAACTAGTATTTCAAATCTGTTTTAACGCTGCATTGTCGATCTATTTTTTAAAAATCTTACTAGTATTAGTTGGAACGAATAACATTGACAATTATAAGTTGAATGTCAGTATAATGTATTTGAACGCATGTAATTTTGTTCAGTATCATTTTTCCATTTATCTTATAACATTGACGTTGTTAGTTTATCAGTCATAATTATTTCTTATTTCATATATTTTTAAGGCAAAAAATGTGTTTTATCTGTAAAATTTTCAAAGAAAAAAGAAAAAAAAAGGAAAGAAAGAAAGAAAAAAAGAAGAAGAAGAAAAAAGAGAGAATGTCAAGCGGGATTTCAGTTTCATTTCATCATCATTTCACCTTAGATAATGTTCATTGGCGTGTCATTGGACCTGCAGGTCCAATCACAATATGCATTTCAGTTCGTCCGGAGGGTTAAGTCCGAGTAGCCGAGAAGGTATAGATCCAATTGCAGAATTACTTTCTCAATTATCCGGTGTTCGTAGAAGTGGTGGAGGGACTGGTCAGTGTTCAGCGCCATCGCAATTACAACAATTGCAAATGCAGCTACAATTGGAGCGACAACAAGTTAGAGTATGTGTTCAATTTAATATCGAACAAGCTTCCAACAAGAATGTTTCAATTAAAAGTTTTAACCTTTTTTAATTTACCTAAAGGTTATTTTTATGACTCTTATTTAAGTACATAACATAGCGTAAACACATTTGCAGGCTGCTAGACAACAATTGGAGCGGCTACCTAGGAGGCAAACTCAGGTTCTCGGTTCTGCAAGTTGTGGAGGAATCATTAGCGGAAGTGGTCATTCTACTACTATGGCTAGTGTAGTAGCGAATAGTACGAGTAGTAACAATAATACAACTAATGTGGCGAACCCGTCCGGCGCATCATCTACAAGTTCACAGAACTATATGTTTCTGTTGCCAAAGTATGTTATACGTTTGTTAATACATTGATGTATCTAGTAAGACATCTGAAAATACGCTAAAATGTTTACTTTTACGCGTATTACGGATATTTCAGTATTTTACGTCGTTATCAACCTCTATGGGAGTTATATCTTAATCAAAAGTTTTTGAAGAGGCAATAAGGTAACGTTTAATTTCTTTTATAGATGTATTACCAGTTCTCTGTCAGACTCCCAGTTGCAAAATATTGAACGTGAAAGTGCAAACAGAAGCCTCTTTACGCGTGAACTTATTCTTGGAACACTTTCTCAAACATTGCCGGAGTTAACGCAGCAACAATTCGTGACGCAAACACCAGTATCAAGTGCAACTGCTGCTACAACCAGTCCGGAAACACCAAATGCTAATACTTCCACAGTTTCAACGAAAAAATCGAATGTAACTCAAGAAGCGAAAAGGGATCAGTCAATGGCTAAACACGTAACGCAAACGTCTACGCAACAATCGTACACCGTTCAAACTAGTACTGGCGATAGCGTAGGGACTGGTGTTCAGAGTCAAGGATTGCCCCCAAACTCTAATAACCTCGCGCCACAAAATACACCTATGGTTCAAACACTGATGCATAGCGTGTTACCTCAATCACTGGTAGGTATTAAGATCCCTGAAAGTATTGCACGAAACCCAGACGGAAGACAAGTATGATAAATGTAATCTAGTATTAATAAATTCGTGATACAGGTATTGCAGCAATCACTGTCGCCACCAATTAGTAGAACTATCAGAGAACCGATGGTTACTCAAGCACCAGCGTACCTTAGAGGTGGGGTCGGTCCAGTTGGCGTAACAGGTCCTTCACGTAGGAAGCCGGTTAGGGCTGTAGATGGCAGAAACCAATCTACGGAACCTCCGCCTCCTCACTAACCCTTCCTTAGCCCGTACCCACCCACCCTGATTCCTCACAGGACCCTCTAGCACTAGTCCTAGCACTGTTTAGAACACCTCATCATTATTGTTATTATTATAATATTATATATTAATAATTATTCAAATGCCCTCCTCCTCACCCTCCCTATCTTATCACTTTTCAAAACTCTAATCTCGCCATCTTTTGCCGTTACGTGACATGGAACAAGGGCAAGGGCTGATTCGCCGACACATGCAAATAATGTAAATAACTCACTTCTTGCAATCATATACACCCCCTCGTACACACTCCTCAGTGAGTCTTGCCACGTTCTACATCGATTTATTATACCCACTTACGTAAATTGATCGAGAATAGAGACTGGCAGATCAAAATAATAACGACATAATTATATTAGCCTTTTATGTTTGGTGGCTGTATGGGTTTGTTAGAACAGAGTTAGTTTATTAAAATACTCAGCCTTGTTTAACACAGCGAATCTCGAGAATGTAGAAATCTTAACAATTCACAAGACGCACTGCCCGTCATACGCAGCAGTTGAATCGTATCCGATTTAAAACTGGTTAAATATCTTTGGTCATCTTATGTTTTTAATACACTTTTTGTTTTCCTTTAATTAGCAATTAATACCCTATATAATCTTTATAATACAGATATGTTTTATCTGGGTTGGTCCGTTTACATTTAAGAGATCTTAATTATCTGACAAATATTTTAGAACAGGCACCGCGACTAGCAGTTTTTAAATCTACATGCTTTGTGAAATCATAAGAAGAGTGCATTAACATTTTGTTAGAAAAATGATGTTTTAAACAGTCAACTATGTAAGATTTGAATTAGTTGAATGAAATATACGTTTCGTTTCATTAATGATTAGAAAAATTGAGTTGGCGGACCACCTCTTGATATTATGTTACAGTCGCTGAAAGTATGGTATTTTAAAATGGAGAGATTAGACTGGATATTTAACATGTGTGTTAAATAAGAATATCTGAATCCCCTTCGCTAAAAAAACAAGGTTGATCGTATTTATTAGATATTTGTTGAAAAACATTATTTTTGTTGCTGTTTTGAATATTTGCATAGATTGCGCTATCGTTTTTAAAAAATGTTGTGCGAATTTTTTTAAAATAATCATTTATGAATCTTCTAATCGCTCCATTTTACAATATGAAACAAAATAAGTAACTGTATGTGTGTTTGTTTTTTTCTTTTTTTCGGTAATAGAGGCTTTACTGATTTGGTACATGTAGAAATTATAATCGTTGCATCGAAGAAAAAAATTGGGAACGTTTGTATTTGATTTCTTCGAATTGGTTGAATTGATGATGCTTGCGATATGGTTCATGTTTATTTTACACGAAAAGCGTCGAGGAACAATGCATAAAGTATGTGCGTATGACGCACGCAAATGCATTACGATTTCCTGAAGTTTCTACTGAAAGTAGAACCTGCGGGCGCTTGTAGAAACGAGCAATAATCATTTCTCAATTATCTTTAACTCGTCCCAGTTCTTTTTTTTTTTACTCTTCTTCTTTTTGCCCAGATTTCTTGTTTACCATTCATGTACATTTCATATTGTAATTAATTTCCCGTATTTTCCCACTTTTTGATTTTATGTTATTTGATTTGTGGGTGTATCTGAAAGATGTTGGATGTGGAAACGAAGTAAAATTATACATACACATACATATATACATATAAACTTGTAAAAAAATTATACAAAATATGTAGCGTGTGATTCTTCATTTTCTTTTGTCTTATGCTATCGCGTGTTCCGGCATTCTCGAAAGTAAATTCGAAATCGAATTAATTATAACGTTTCGTCCTTTTTCATATCCCTGAATCTTTCGTTCACTAATTGTAATTTGTATCACCAATCCAATCGTCCCTCTCTCCCCTCCTTTCCGGCCTTTATC